>NW_026731825.1:0-97500 GCF_028476545.2 Physella acuta
AGTTACGAGTTACCTCTCTTAAAACTGTGTACCCTGTATTTTCATTTATCTCAGTATTACCTCATCACTTTTGTAAGAAAACGAGGAACAACCAACACAAGAGAGATAAATTGACTTCATCTTTTTTTAAAAAACAGAACAAGTTTCAAACTTTCAACTGTCAGGAGGCAATAATTTAGAAACAAATCACCAAAGTATACCGTCATTTAAAAAAAAAAAGTTAAAATATTTAAAAAATCAAACGATGTTATCTCCCTTCATTTAAGCAGGAAATATTTCACTCCCCTTTTTAAAGAAAAATAAAGAGATTGTCTGGTGAATGGGGGGCTCAGTTTCAGGAGTGAGAATCCTTGTAAAGCCTGGCAAAAAAATTGGTACGTGACGTGTCTGGCGTCCGGAGACTGCCGGCTGATAGATGGAGCCGTGCAGCGTGCAGCATCCGACGTCTGTCATTGTCTGCCGGACGGGGAGTTTGGAGGCTGGTTGCAGATTTCGGAACGTTTCCTTTATAGAAGGACATGGCTTAGGGGTTACGGTCTTAAGTACGACCAGGGGTTTTCTTACAGGCATTTGTTTTACAGGTGGTGAGGGAGGGGTGTCATTTAAAATACTAGGGTACTATGCATTAGAACCTTCGGGGGGGGGGGGTAGGCATTTAAATATCAGGGGACTGTAGTTTTAAACTTTGGGGGGGGGGGGGGGTTCATTTATAATATTAGGTGACTGTGCATTTGAAACTTCGGAGGTGAGAGATAATGAAAATATCAGGGGGCTGTGGTTTGAAACTTGGGGAGAGGGGGGGGGGGCATTTAAAATATTAGGTGGCTATTTGAAACTTTCGGGGAGGGGGGGGGGGTCATTTAAGATATCAGGGGACTGTGCATTTGAAATTTCTGGGGGGGGGGGGGAGGAGAATCACTTGTAAAAGTATATATTAAATATTATCTATACAATTTATATATTTTGTATTTCGTCAAGAGAAAAGCGGGTGGAGTTGTGGGCGCTTGTTAAATTCTCTTTTATCAATACAGTTTTGTTTGTATTTCTGATTTTGTATCTTAGATACCTTTTGTTCAGGTTAAAATTCGTATGTTAAAGTTACAGTTAAAGTAATGTTACTCTGTAAGAATTAACGTATTTACGGCAAAGGAGATAATCTAAAGGGCCGGTAAGTAGGTCACCAACCAGTTCTATGGCTCAATAAAACCTGCATGAGCCGAATAACTGGTTGGTGACCTACTTACCAGCCCTATTGGATGGACGCCAGGACAAAGGAAGTCCTATTACAGGAGCTCGACTAATATACAGATAACAGAGGTTTAAACCTGGGTACATTTTACGGTGAGGTTCAAGAGATGTATTTTTGTGAACACGAAATCCTGTGATTTCATCTTTTCCCGTTCGAGTCCAAGACACAGTTGAAGTAGAATTACTTTGTTTTCATGACATTGGCATTCAAATGGATGCTGGTACCCATCAGAGCTGGGTGGACTAATAGATGTGCTAAACACAGGGATCCGAACTCGAGACATTTGGGTTAGAGGTCCTTAGCTCAACCTTTCGACCATACATTTTTTACTTACAAATATTTACGTATATATGTAAACTCTAATGTATGTGAGTCGTCAATTATTAAATCTCACAGCTTACTAAAGTTAAGTTTTTCCACTATACAAATGCTGAAGTTCTAGAATTAACTCTATTTTTCTGGTAGACATTAATTTTTAGTATTTTCAAACCAATTTTTTTATCAAACTGTTAAAGGATATTGTAATTAAAAAAAAAAAGTAGAAATTGAATATGAAATACATTATTAAAATAACAAGGAGTAATTTCTCCCTTTTAAGATGTCAATAATTGTTGATTATGATTAACACAAATTAATAAATATTGATTTCTTCAGAATTTTCATAAATCGACTATCAAGCGAACATTAACAAAAAAAAAAAAAAAATCAAAATTTAAAAAGATGTTTTATTTTCCCTTCAGCTTGTTCGAGTCAGCTCCCCTTAGATTGAATCAACGGGTTCTCTCCACTTGACCCCTGTTGATAATTGAGTAGCAACTCATCCTGGATATTTCTGGGATTGGAGCCAACGCTGGCCAAGTGATGTTAGGGATATTCAAGGAAGACAATTTGTTTTTTTTTCTAAGAAGGGGAGATAAGACAGGATAAGGGAAATTGTAATTTGATCTCGATGGCGCGGGGGTTGAACTCTTCCTTACAAGATAAATGTGTCATCTTCTGCACATATTAGCCAAGACTTCTGCACTTTGGGGACGGAGAACGAGGCTGCAAGAGAGTTCGATAGGAGGTCAGGAAGTTTTAGACCAATAAATGGTTGACGGGTAACTTTCTGATACTCAAGATGTTCGTGACTGGAAAGATGCGCAACGAAAAAATGATCGCAATAGGTGCGCAAGGGCATTTTTTTTTATATCGAGCATTTAAAGACGTGTAAAAGAGTAACTGCATGTACATTGTAGCATAGTAAAGTATATTTTAACAAAATATGACACAAGTAAAGTGTACTTGTATAGTTAGTTTGTATTTGCGCATTTTTCAGTTCGCGCAGTTTTCCGTTGTGCAGTTTCCCGATTATGCATTTTTCTGGTAACTGAGATTTTCACGTGATTTAGACTTATATGACTAGATTGGATGTCAGCTAGTTTGGATGTCAGTATTTTACTTTCATTTCGTTTTTTAGTTTACCTTTTTTAAAAAAACGAAATATTAATTTAATCAACAGAAAATGTTGCTGTCATTATCTCCGTCAGAAAAACAAGGTAAGGTACTAGGAGCTTAAGAATAATATATTAGCGCTTGAGCTTAGAGACCAGGATTGATACATGATATGCATTATAATTTTGTAGATCTAGTTTTAATTTTAAAAATTACATTTTAAAAATAGAAAACGTTTCTGTAATTTTTTCCGTCAAAAAAAAAATAATTAACTGCTAGGGCTATCCGTTCACAACGTTCAAACGGAAGGGGGGGGGGGGGAGAGGGGGGTCTGAAAATTAACATTTATGGACGCATGTGAACTGGGGGGGGGGGGAGGAGGGGAAGGCCACTTGTTGAATTCAACATCGAAGTGCTTACATTTTAAAACAAAAATATAAATCTCGAATCTTGAATGCTCGTGCTTACAAAAAAAAAACAGCTTAATTTAACGTGTAAATGCAACGTCACGATTTTTTACCGATTTTTATCTTCCCCCTTCCCCATCCCCAACGCCACTCATCGTCACAAACACCACCCCCCCCCCCCGTCGCCTCACACTCCCCACACGTTCAACCTCCCATCCGGAGTGTAACGTTATCAATTGACAACTCTAATAAACAAAATATATTACATCTATGGTAATGGGGCGATGAAGTAAACAGAGATAGAGGCCATGATCCCAATAAGGCTTTGCGACTTATTACTGTAAATCTAAATATGCTAAAAATAATTATTAAAATACATCAAACGATTACATAGAATAATACATAATAATACTTTTTTTAGACTATACCCCCCCCCCCCCCCACACACACACACAATGCATGTTTTTTTGTTGGTAATGGAAAACCATTGAAATAAAACACATTTTTATACTACAAATTTTCAGTGGATAACCCCCTCCCAATAGAATCTTAAAAATAGTGAACATATGGACCAGGATGAATGAATATTACATATGTTATTATTCAGATCTATTTTTAAACAAAATAGCCTTTCAATAAATAGAAAACGTTTCCGTCTTTGCCTTCGTTAAACAGTTTGCTATTAGAAACTTAAAAATAATGTATGAGCATGTGATTTTATGGACCATGACGGATAAATGATCCCAATTTAATTTTTAAGAAAAAATTTTCAACGTAAAATAACATTTTGCAATTTGAAAATGTTTTGGTAATTGGCCAAGTCAAAAATAAATTAAGTTACTCGGAGCATACAAGTAATGTAGGCCTACATCAGCAGAGATCGTACGCTTAGATAGAAACATCCCGGCTGTTAAAATCTAACAGCTCTTGCCATCCGATACAGGAACAGCCGTCTAGAGCAGAGCTGTTAAGACGGGCAGACGGCAGCTGGATCAAGATGCAAACATTTCTCCCCGCCCATATTGCTAGCGGTTAGATCCTTGGGTCTCGACCCAGCATATTATTGCTGGTTCGGTGATTTGAAATAACGTTTTTTTTTCTATGCGGGTGGTAGTCCGGGATTCGAACCATTGACTTTCGGGTTAGCAGGATACTGATCTACCACTCGACCACGTCATTCAAACCACACATCTAAATGTTTGTATCGTATATATATTCTGTAATTAAAAAAACAATTCCAGCACCATAAAACTCACCCATCATACATTCTCCACCACTCCGTTTCTTCTACTTCCATGACTTTACTTTTTTTTAATAATGTAAACATTTGATCAAATAAAAAGTGTAGTTTGATGCTCACAACAAAAAAAAAATTATACACAAAACGTAAACAAAATATTTTTCATTCTATTTTCTGGAGCGTGTAAAAGACTGAATGTTAAACGTGCACTTTAAAGATCCATTTGCATTTTGTCATTTTTGTGTGTTTTCCTGCCCTCAGCACGTGACCTTTCACCCCGTGTCATGCCCCTGTCTCTACATACAACACATACAACGCGTTGCACTGTACAGTCTCAGCAGGCATAGCAGCGCTGTATTGATGTAGCCTATTTTATACATACACATACATATACGATTTTCTACAGCGGAATGTGTATACACATAGACAATGAACATTGCACATATGGAGATTAATTTATACATGAAGACACATACATCTTTACACACACGGATCTTAATGTATACATAAACATACACCATTACACGCAAACAGTAACGTATACACACATCTTCATTTACTCAAGAAAAACACATAATTTTTTTTACAAATCTTGCTAAACGAAAACAAATTCTTGCCAAATTAGAGAAATATTGGCTTAAAATAACATAAAGCCAAACTAGAGAAATATTGGCTTAAAATAACATAAAAATCTGGTCACTCACAAGAATTCTGACTGAAAAAATAAAGAATCTGACAACTTAAACGAAATCCAGCCAAACTACTGAAATGTCTAGATAAACTAACAAAAATCTGGCAACTGAAAAAATCTGCCCAAAATAACAAAATATGTGGTTACACTAACACAAAATCTGGCCACTAAAACGAAATCTGGTCAAAGTAGCAAAATATTTGGTTACACTGACACAAAATCTGGCCACTAAAACGAAATCTGGCCAAAGTAACAAAATATTTGGTTACACTAGCACAAAATCTGGCCACTTAAACAAAATCTGGCCACTTAAACGAAATCTAGTCAAACAGGCAAACGATCTGTCCAAACGTCGCTTCGGAATTTCCGCCAAAACCTTGCAGACGACATGTGTACTTTTACATATCAAATGTCAGGTCACCGTGCCCCAGTGTCCATCACAATTCGTTTTTACATCAATTTATTTTTTTACTCAACTTGTTTTTCACGCATGCCCCGGTGTCGTGCAGGGCATATGCCTCTAAGTGGCAGAAGCATAAAAAACAATAACAAACAACGTAAAACAATACAACGCAAATTTTAGCTAATTACTTCTCTTCTCTGTAGGATGCAATGTTAAATTAGCCAAGTTATTCATTAGGTATCAAGAAATAAATGAGATAAAAATTACCGTGTTTTTATTGTTAATTCAATGAACTTAATAATGGGATTTTCGACGAAGACAAACTGGCTAAATGATTTAGCTGGTTCTTGGAGTATCGTAGTTTTAAAAAACTCGACTTAAATCAGCAGGAAAATGACATGTGTAGTACGAACAATAATCGTGTAAGAGACACCAGTTGGATTCGAACCCAAGCGTTTGTATCTCAAGGAGCTGACTTGTAAGTGATATCACTGTATCGCCTGGGAGAAAATTTAGAGGGAAATTTGTTTTGTGCTGGTGGTGTATCGTCAGTAGTTAGGTCAGAAACATGTGTTACCTGTCTCGTCTGGGGTGTCTTGATGTTGTAGGTAGTTAAATGTTGTCTCGATGTTGTAGGTAGTTAACGGTTGTCTCGGTGTTGTAGGTAGTTAAAGATTGTGTTATTGTTGTAGGTGTAAAAGATTGCCTCATTGTTGTAGGCAGTTAAACTTTTTCTGAATGTTGTAGGTAGTTAAAATGTTGCCTAAAGGTAGTGAAAATATTGTCTAAATTTTACAGGTAGTAAAGTGTTGTCTAAATGCAACATGTATTTAAAACGTTACCTCAATTCAACAGGTATTTAAACTATTGCCTCAATTCTTTAGGTAGCGAAACTGATGCCTCAAATTTTCAGCAAGTTAAAAAGTCCCAACGTAGCAGGTAGTTAAAATGTTTAGTTTTGCTAACACCAGTCTGTAGAGTAGGTAGTCGCACTGTGTTGGGTGGAACACTCGCGATATGCCTGCCAATGACAACAATGCGAGACGCTACATTATCGATGCTACGTCTAGGAAATTGGTGTTTGTGTTTAATTAGATCGAGCATGAAATCTACAACCGACGCCAGAGGTAACGAAAATAAAAGCTGGTCTAGTAAATTGGGAGACACATCTAAGACCTATTATCTAAGCCTAAGATAGATCAAATCCAGAATTAACTTTTAGATTAAAACGAGAAGTAATTCGTAGACGAAATACAAAGTAGGTCTATCTCTTTCTCTAGAGTTTTGGACAGTTTTTTATCGTTATGTCTAATCTAAACTTAGCTTCACGGTATTTTTATACAAAATATTAAGCTAGCTTCAGAATTTTGAATGATATTCTTGTTGTGCCAAATGTGAACCTTGCTTGAGAGTAATGGACATTTTTTTTCTTACGTCAAATGTGTACCTAGCTTCAAAGTTATGGACATTTTCTAATGTCAAATGTGTAGCTCGCTTGAGAGTTTTGTAGTTTTTTTTTCTGATGTCAAATAGTAGTCTAGGTTCAAAACTCTATTCCCATTCTTACGTGTCCCTATCTTTAAATCCGCCATGTCAAGCAACTGGATCTAGCTGTCTCCAACAAACAAAAACCACCTCAGCCTTCACAAATCCCACCTTTTTAGACCTAAAACCACATTATTTCCTAACTCACCATACAGCTTGCTGCGGCGGCCCCATGTGTCTTGGGCACAAAAGAGAAAAGATGATGATGATGAAATCTCCCCCTTCACTATAACCACCACGTCTTGTTTAATCATTACTCTATAAAGTTTACCATAATATAACCAGATAACTATTTAACTCCCTAAAGAAATGTAAAGATAAAGCCCGAATCATCAACACTGATATTTCCCCCGTACATTTTCTAAAACAATGTATTGTTATTTCTTTTACAACTACAACAACCTTGAACTATTTCAAGACTGTAGGGAATTCCCGTTACATCCTAACACAGTAACATTTCGAGTTGGAGAAGGGGGGGGGGGAGAGAAAAAAATTCCATTCAAATCCCTCGGCAGGCGGGTCTAGTGCTGAGGTAATTTACAATGTTCACATCTCGTTAGGTGAGATAAACCTCAGCCGGCGGTGGTCGTCTGAACACAAGGCAGTCGTCGGGTGAGTGATGATCTCTCCCCCCCCCCCCCCCCCTACAGACACTACCACGTGATAGCCGTAAACATTAATATTCCACGTGTTTCGTAACCTGATTCTTTATTCGATCTTCGCGGTTGGTGGTGTCGAGTCATTGGCCGCTGTATTGTTGCGTGAACTCTTACGGTAGGGGGGGGGGGCGGAAATGGGGAAGGTGGGGGTGGTTAGCTGAGATGGGGGGGGGGGGGGGGTTAATAATTCATCACTACAACGTGATGCGGTACTTTATCAGTACGGTAAATTTTACGTCGATAGTCACGTGAGTTGAATGTGTCACGTTGTTGTCATGTACGGAAGTCACGTGATCATCAAACAAGAAGTATGAAAGAAGCATAAGATCGCACAGGGACACTAAGTAACCTGTCATATGTTGTCACGTTACTTTCACGGGGGCGTCACAAATTTAAAAAAAAAGATGACCCTAAAGAGTGAGTGAAGTGTGAGTCACCACACAGACGTGAAGTATGAGTCACCACACAGACGTGAAGTATGAGTCACCACACAGACGTGAAGTGTGAGTCACCACACAGACGTGAAGTGTTAGTCACCACACAGACGTGAAGTGTTAGTCACCACACAGACGCGATGTGTGAGTCACCACACAGACATGATGTGTGAGTCATACACACAGACGTAAAGTGTGAGTCACCACACAACACAGACGTAAAGGGTGAGTCACCACGCAACACAGACGCGATGTGTGAGTCACCACACAGACGTGAAGGGTGAGTCACCACACAGACGTGAAGGATGAGTCACCACACAGACGTGATGTGTGAGTCACCACACAGACGTGAAGGGTGAGTCACCACACAGACGTGAAGGATGAGTCACCACACAGACGTGAAGGATGAGTCACCACACAGACGTGAGTCACCACACAGACGTGAAGTGTGAGTCACCACACAGACGTGAGTCACCACACAGACGTGAAGTGTGAGTCACCACACAGACGTGAGTCACCACACAGACGTGAAGTGTGAGTCACCACACAGACGTGAAGTGTGAGTCACCAAACAGACGTGAAGTGTGAGTCACCACATAGACGTGAGTCACCACTTAGACGTGAGTCACCACACAGACGTGAAGCGTGTGTCACCACACAGACGTGAAGGGTGAGTCACAACACAGACGTAAGTCATCACACAGACGTAAGTCACCACACAGACGTAAGTCATCACACAGACTTAAGTCACCACACAGACGTAAGTCACCACACAGACGTAAGTCATCACACAGACTTAAGTCACCACACAGACGTAAGTCACCACACAGACGTAAGTCATCACACAGACTTAAGTCACCACACAGACGTAAGTCACCACACAGACGTAAGTCATCACACAGACTTAAGTCACCACACAGACTTAAGTCACCACACAGACGTAAGTCATCACACAGACTTAAGTCACCACACAGACTTAAGTCACCACACAGACGTAAGTCACCACACAGACGTAAGTCATCACACAGACTTAAGTCACCACACAGACGTAAGTCATCACACAGACTTAAGTCACCACACAGACGTGAAGGGTGAGTCACCACACAGACGTGAAGTTCGAGTCACCACAGACGTGAAGGGTGAGTCACCACAGACGTGAAGGGTGAGTCACCACACAGACGTGAAGGATGAGTCACCACACAGACGTGATGTGTGAGTCACCATACAGACGTGATGTGTGAGTCACCATACAGACGTGATGTGTGAGTCACCACACAGACGTGATGTGTAAGTCACCATACAGACGTGAGTCACCACACAGACGTGAGTCACCACACAGACGTGAAGCATGAATAGTCATCCAGACGTAAAAATCAGTCATCACTTACCCCGCGGGCCCGCCCTAGACCGAATCTGTTATTACTCACATTTCGGCTTAGTCTGACGCTAGAGGCAGACAAAAATACAGACACCGTAGTCTGTAGTCCAAGCTCATCAAAGTACTGTGATCCATTTCGATAACACCACAAATGTGAACGAACCAATCACCAACATTTTGTCTAGAAGCACTTATACTTCTGTAGAACTCTTGCGTTTGCTATTTAGTAATCTTTTAGCCCTGGGTGACTCGTAGAAAGGCATCTAATAGACATGAAGCTACGCAAATCCACTCCATCTAGAGTTCATGTTCGTATTCCGAAAAACTATAGAGCCTAATCTCCCTTTCTCTCTCTCTCTCTCTCTCTCTCTCTCTCTCTCTCTCTCTCTCTCTCTGTATATATATAAATAAATAAATAAATATATATACACAGCTATATATATAAATATATATATATATACTAGCTTACAAGTAAAATATAAAATGAATAAAGAAAAAAACTTAACCCCAAAAACAAGGTTTTTAAAAGTCCGCAAAAATAAATTTAATTATTTCAAACACTTTTACTAGCAGTCAAATTCCTTGGTCTAGAAATTTTATGACTATCCATTAGTGTATGAGTCTTCAGTTGTCATACTTCACTATAACTGACACTGACTTATGACTTGGTTACTGACGTACAACATGGTTATGTCACTCTTTGTCATCGTTTATTTTAGATAAAGCATAATGTCCATGCTTATCGCCCATTGACAGAGTTACCAGCCTTGTGGAAGAGTAACCGCCCCTGACGAAGTTGTCTCATGTTACTCCCCGCTATCGCACAATCTGGGCATATCGCTCTGCACTGACTACCAGCGTACGGCTACACCAGATTTTTTAAAAAGCTCAAGCCAAAATTTTACGTCTTAAATATACAGCCTGAAGAAAACAAGTTCAACTGTTTACACCTCAAGGCAAAGTCACAGTTCTTGGCCATCAATTCCCATTCGAAGGAAAGCTATTTCGTTTCTTATGTTATTTTCTGCTAATTAGCATGAAATAAATTATGGGTTCATCGTCACCTTAATTACAAATGTTGGACTGGAAAAGAAATTATACGTATTTTCCAAACAAAAATTTAAAATATTACAATTCTCAACAAAACAAAACGATATATTACCTAGCTCCAGCTAAACGTATAGAATTATTTTAACTTAGACTTATTGATGGTGTAAAGTTGGACGGAGTTGTCCGTTCTAATAGTGTAAAGTTGGACGGAGTTGTCGGGCCTAATAGTGTAAAGTTGGACGGAGTTGTCGGGCCTAATAGTGTAAAGTTGGACGGAGTTGTCGGGCCTAATGGTGTAAAGTTGGACGGAGTTGTCGGGCCTAATGGTGTAAAGTTGGACGGAGTTGTCGGGCCTAATGGTGTAAAGTTGGACGGAGTTGTCGGGCCTAATGGTGTAAAGTTGGACGGAGTTGTCGGGCCTAATGGTGTAAAGTTGGACGGAGTTGTCGGGCCTAATGGTGTAAAGTTGGACGGAGTTGTCCGTTCTAATAGTGTAAAGTTGGACGGAGTTGTCGGGCCTAATGGTGTAAAGTTGGACGGAGTTATCGGGCCTAATGGTGTAAAGTTGGACGGTCAAGTGATAGAGCACTTGAAAGCTAACTCGAATGTTCGGATCTCAATTAGAAGTCTACAGAACGTCACTGAGTTCACCCAGCTCTAATGGATACCTGACTCAAGTTGGGGAAAAATAAAGACGGCTGGGCATAAAGCTGATTACACCATCCCTTCATATCCCGAGGACAAGAAACATTTTAACTCTACGTCTTCTGCCATATGGCCTGTTAGGTCTGTAAGAAAAACTTCACATACATTTTATAAGGAAAGTTATACCCAACACAACATTACGCAACTCCTACTACTAAAATTATCGTCTTAAATTTCTCTATAAAAAAGTATTGTTCTATTTTTTACAAACATAATAACATTAGATTAACTCCCTTTTAGAACAGAGTAGTCGGTCTTCCAGTAAAAGCAAGGAATATTTTCCACCATAACAAGAACTTGCCACACAGCTAATGAAACATATAACCTCCCTTGAAGAATGATCGCTGCATTAACTCCCCTGAACAATTCAACGGATTATCTCCTTGCATCAATCAAAAAGCGCACAGCTTATATCATTATCAACAGGTGTCGTATTCAATTTTAAAACAGATAGAGTCTGTGCGAGTCTGTAGATTCTCCGTTCAAATTAAATATTTGAATACAGGTTTACATGTTTTGAAAATTGAAGTTCGACCTTTTGTATTTTAAATAAATCAATAATTTTCATTAAATGAGTGTTTTAAATAAGTTCGAAATAAGAAGGCCCATTACTATTGTAAATCTAAATCTATATTAAGTATCACAAGCCGATGAGAATTATAATACTAAATCGAACAGAGCGAGGCAAGGCAAATTGATGCGATAAATTACACGTCTGAATTGTGAAGCAACCAAACTGTTTGTCTCGAGAACCTGCTTCAAACATTTGTATTTGTTTTTGGTAAATAATGTTCCAGTTTTGTAGCTTGAATTTGGATCTAGAAGCAAGTACACACAATAAGGTAAGGTCTAGAAGCAGAATTATTATATTATATTGTATCATCTCTGTTTTTAAAACGTTTTAACATAGGTACAACTGCAAGTAATAATAAAACCTTTTTAATCTATAGTGACTCTCAACGTAAGAAAATGTTCAATTCACTTGTAATTTGATTTGCTGGGTTTGAACATCTGAGCATTTAAAGCATAATTAGAACAGGTTATTTACAAAATCGCACATTTGACGCACTAGTATATCAAGCATTTAGCGATCAGCAGACTGATAAAAAAAGCAGCAAGATAGTACATAAAAATGCACAACTTAATTCGCGCTTAATCAAATTGAGCAAAATAGCACAGGGCAAAGGTGGCTCGATGGTTGAGGACAGCAAATCTTCTAGGAAAGACAACTCCAAAATCAAACAGCTGCTGCCTTGTAGTTTGTTATTAGTTGGTCAAAGGCTATGAAAGCAAATTAAAAAAAAAAAAGCAGACTGAAGTCGGAGTCAATGGCCTATATAGCGCATAACAAGTTGATAAGTAATACTTCATGTAATGGAGGACATTTTTTCCAAAATTAAAAATTAAGAACGAAGAAGAAGAAGCATAAGCAGATACTTTAGCTCATTAACATACTTACGACAAGAGCTGAGCTAGTTCACATGGCATATTTAGTTTGCGAACCCAGCGTCTTCTCCAAAATCGGAGTCCACTAACACATTTAATTTTAATCACAGTTAATTAAATAAGTTTTAAAACACGAATGTAACAACAAAATAAGAGTAAAGCACTCTACTAAATCTGTTACTTATTTCAGTAGCCATTTACTAAAATCGGACTAACATTTGCATTACTTTTGAGAAACGTCTCCCGGTTGATTTATAATTATTTAATTTGTCAAGTGTAACCTCCACATCTGCTGATGAACTTTTGGCATCCGCTCGCCAATTATTAATTCTGCAGGATAATTAAGTTAAAAAACCTGTACTTTACGCTCCCAGCTGTTAATGGTCAAGCTTTTACCACAACCAGTACACCCCCTCCCTTTCCCCTACCATCACACACACTTTTACTTTAGATGTCCATTTAGTATTTTGTTATTGATTTTAAAAAACCGAACCTTGATAAAGAGGGGAAAATGTTGCATTTCATCGTTAAGTAGGCTACGGTAAAACAGGATAATAAAAACTATTCAAAACTAGCTCTGTGGCATTAAAATTTTTAAAAAAAATACAACAAAAATAAAATAATAATAATAATAATAATAATAATAATAATAATAATAATAATATTAATAATAATAATAATAATAATAATAATAATAATAATAATAATAATAATAATAATAATAATAATAAATATTATAATAATTATCACAATTATCTTAAGCATTATCATTATTCTTAGTACCATCATTATTCTTATTTTTATATCTATTAAATTGACATGTGATTTGAATTTTAAATTTAGCGATAGAATTAATTTAGCCGTCTTGTTTTTATTTGTTTACACCAGAAGACGATACGTTTTTTTGGGCGATAGTTTAAAAGAAAAAAACCGTTATTAACACTTCTGTATTTCAACAAAGCATATCGTATTTCATCTAGTCATTTCGCTGCAGGGTGTTATACACATTTTTACATATCATATTCTAGACTACATAATTATCACTACATATCAAATAACTGAAATTCTAAAAAAGAATTTACTGGCTGAGTATCACAAAAAAGTACGAGTTCTAGTACATTCTTGTGTTAAACAAAAACAGAGTAATACAATATAGTTCTAGTACATTCTTGTGTAAACAAAAACAGAGTAATACAATATAACTAATATAATGGCAGCATGCAGTAACATTATTTCCGAAAACAAAGATGCATAAATTATTCAAATGCAGGGAGAAAACTGTTGTATTATTCAGCTGTAGATGATAGCAGTCTGGAAAAGAAATTAATTCAGTTGGTGCAATTTTAGATTCAACACGGCTCTAATTATCATTATTCGGGGGCGAAATTGGCTATGTGTTAATTAAATTATAAGGGAAATATTTTTTAGCTTTTTATTTTTTTGTCAGCTTGAAATCTGAAGTCTGCTGAAGATGAGTGAGGTATGTTCTATATATGGAGCGTTTCTTCCGGACATCTCTTCGGGGGGTGGGGGGGGGGGGAATAGTCTACCGCCCCCCGAACGAAATAAAATAATACAGTGTCCGCCCCCCCCCCCCCTTCCGAAGAAAGTCTACCGCCCCCCTCCTCGAAAATTTAAAGTGCCACCCCCTCCCCCGGAGAAAAAAGTCTGGAAGAAACACTGTATATATGAAGCGTTTGCACAATTATTTAACGGTTCTAAATCTGATAGGTATTTATTAGTATGTCTTGCTATTCATCATCTTCTTCTTCTTGTCTCCGGTCATTAATGGCTCAAGCTATTGCTCATTAGCCAGGCTAGAACAGGATTAAGAATCGAGCATTTCTCTCACCCATATTCCCAGCCGCTAGACACGTGGGTTTCCACCAGGATTTTTCTGTCTCCCCCAGTGCATTGCACCAGAGGCGTTGCGAGGGCGGGGCGGAGGGTGTGGACCGCACCGGTTGACACCATTTAGTGTGGGGGGGGGACACACCAAGGCAAAAAATTGCAAAATGTTCAGAAGAAAAATTGTTTTTGCCAGCCCCATTAATGATAAATTGAAGTTAAATAATCTTTTATGTACAAATTATTACAGGGGGGTGGGTAACACAATGACGTATAAGTGCAAACTATAGAAAAAGAAATGCTACATCCAACTGTTACTGCTACATCTGCAGTGATTAAAGCTTATACACACACATGTATATATATATATATATATATATATATATATATATATATATATATATATATATATATATACATTGGGGGGGGGGGAATGACACAAAAGTGCCGCACCGGGTGACACCCGACCTAGCGACGCCACTGCATCTCACTGCCTGGTGTGGCCTCAAGCCCAGGATCTGAACTCTTGTCTTCCACTAGACCACGCCGTCCCTTTAAGATGATGGAATGAGATGTACACTAGGAAATTTTACAGGAGCGGGAACATAAGTTTGAAGGTAGCCCAAATTTCAGTTAGTCGCACAACAAAGTGGTGGGAAGGGGTAAAGGCGGATGAGTTTTGGACGAAGTTTAATGTTGAGAGATGAGGATGAAACATGTGACGTGGTAGATTTTTATTTTTTTGTTTTTGTTTTTCTTTGAAATGCATTTTTAAGTTGCGATATTTGATTAAAGTGAGGTCATTTCAGGATGCGTGTGGGTGTGTGTGGGAGTGTGTGTGGGAGGTAAAGAGATTAAAAACTTTGTGACTTCATTAGAGAATAGTTTGGCCTTTTGTGACACTAGGGGTTGGAGGAGGCTTGGTCTTTTTTTGTTACGCTCAGTGTTTCTTTTGGGCATCTTTTCGAAAGAAATAGAATTTACATAGAAAATTCATACTTTTAAGGATGCCCCCCCCCTCCCCGAAATTTTAGTCCGCCAACCCCCTCCCCCATATGTTTTCAAATGCCTCCCTCTCACCCCATCCACAAGGAAAAAAAAAGTCTGAAAGAAACACGGGTTTCTGTATTCGTGGGGGTAATTTTGCCAATAGTAACGTGCAAGGGGTGGACGGAGAGTATGAAAATCCAGATCTAAAATCCAGATCAGGATTACACGAACTGGCCGGAAAAGTTTGCAATAATGGAAGTGAGTTGGGGAGAGGTTGGGGAGAGGTTGGGGAGAGGTTGGGGAGAGGTTGGGGAGAGGTAGACGATATAACGACTTACTGTTTATTCATTGTAAATATTATACTTAATCAGCAACATTTTTCTCTATGTTGGTATATCTCTTGTTTAAAAATGCCCCTATGTGTATTTCTAGCGAGTTTATCCTTTCACATAAAATAATATAAATAAACTTTATATGTCGGATATTGAACCACATAAGTTTTTTTTATAACCCAAGTTGTCAATATCTGACCGATATTTTTAACCCGGAGGAGCTGTTACGCATGCGCCGAAATGGGCGCCATGTCTTGTTTCTGTATAACCAATCAGCATTCATTCTCCCCATAGGTCAAAGATCAAGGTTATTTGGTCTAGAATTTATTCGAGGATGAAAATAGATCTAAAGTTTTGAAAGAAAGAATCTACCTAACTATATTTTACAGCAAACGAGATTGGTTTGTTGTTACATCTACGATATTTATTAGGGAAAAAATATTTTTGCGAGTACAAATGCATTTTAAGCATGCGTTTTCAAGATACATTAATCTAATTGGAAGTGTTATCAAACCTGAAATTGCTGTTTTTTAGTTTGCTCATTCCGATTAGAAAATATTAAACAAAAAAACTATAACGACACACATACATACCTACATACATACATAAACACCTGCAGAATGACGCATTGACACAAGCGACATACACATACACACACGAACATACTATGAGATATCGGAAGACAGACACAGACCCACTGAAAGACAGACATACACAGACACACACGGACATATATGCCTACACAGACACAGACAGTTAAACAGACACACCGACAGCCAGACATACACAGAAACATAGATGGATACACAGACACAGACAGGCACAGAAACAGACACACCGACAGACAGACATACACAGAAACACAGACGGATACACAGACACAGACAGGCATAGAAACAGACAGATACACAGACAGATACAAAGACAGACACAGACATACACAGACATATACAGATACAGATACACATGCGCACAAACAAACAGATACACTAGTACACAGACACCTGGACCCATACAGTCGAACACACACACAATCTAACCTCAATCAAGCTGATTAATGCTCATGAAATGTAGTACATGTCATTTACACCGGCCGCCTAATGAAATGTCCTCATTAACCTCATTTTTTAAAAACACCTGTTCGAGTATATTCAGTGACGATGCCACACATTACACCTGTTGTCGATCAGATCCGAACTACTTGAACTAGACTCTCTTACATATTATGTAAGCGGTCTGGACTCTGGCGAAATATCTGTAACATTACATATGTAAGCGGTCTAGACTCTCGCTGAATCATTCTAGCATTACATATGTAAGCAGTCTAGACTCGCTGACTCGCGGAATCTCTTTAGCATTACATATGTAAGCGGTAGGAAGCGGTTGTTTTAACGCCAAAGGTCCTTCGGTATAGGAAAATATGGGAGAATAGTCATTAGGTATAGGAAAATATGGGAGAATAGTCATTCGGTATAGGAAAATATGAGAGAATAGTCATTCGGTATAGGAAAATATGGGAGAATAGTCATTCGGTATAGGAAAATATGAGAGAATAGTCATTCGGTATAGGAAAATATGGGAGAATGGTCATTTAGTATTGGAAAATATGGGAGAATTGTCATTCGGTATAGTAAAATATGGGAGAATGGTCATTCGGTATAGGAAAATATGAGAGAATAGTCATTCGGTATAGGAAAATATGGGAGAATGGTCATTTAGTATTGGAAAATATGGGAGAATTGTCATTCGGTATAGTAAAATATGGGAGAATGGTCATTCGGTATAGGAAAAAATGGGAGAATGGTCATTCGGTATAGGAAAATTTGAGGGAATGGTCATTCAGTATAGGAAAATATGGGAGAATGGTCATTCGGTATAGGAAAATATGGGGGAATGGTCATTCGGTATAGGAAAATATGGGAGAATGGTCATTTGCTATAGGAAAATATGGGAGAATGGTCAATTGGTATATGAAAACATAGGGTGAAACCCGTTAGATATAGGCAACAGATGGCGAGTCCTACAAGTGTTTGGTCCCATTCAGGTCAGTGATTTGCTTCATCTAGAGTTTTATGTTGTGAGACGCAGAGGTTTCTGCTTAGGTTAAAGTTGTATGTTTGTATGTCCTGATGGACAAAGTTATTGTTATTTAATTTCTCGTGATGAACGTTACAGGTTTATTTTTGTTGTGATGGGCGAAATAGTTGGTTCATTTTTTTAGTGATGGATGCAGTTGTAGGTTGGTTGATGCAGGTCTATTTTGTCGTGATAGTAGGCTTTATTTGTCGGGATGGACGAAATTGTCTATTTAATTTGTGATGATAGACAAAGCTTGAGGTTTATTTTGTGGTAAGAACAGAGGAAACAGGTCATTACCTGCTGGTCAAATTACCTCCCCCCCCCCACACACCCACCCCGCACCCCTGGAGATTATTAACTTCTACGCCCGACACTACCCCAAGCTTTATACAGCCATAGTGGACCAAGTTTAAGATTTACTTTGTCGCGAGCTCCCGGACAAGCTAGGTTACCCAGAATGCACTGAGCTGGGCTGAGTTTTTCTCTACACCAGATACGTGTCTAAACTGTGTTTGCCTTAGCTCCCTTAACTCACACCTCCAAAAAGACCACCAGACTGTTTGCCTTAGCTCCTTAAGCTCACGTCTCTAAAAGACCAACAGACTATTTGCTTTAGCTCCTCAACTCAGCGCTCAATGAAACTCCAGGGGACAGAATCGTGAATGGGGCAACAGGGGACGTATCGAACGAAGAAAATCTTCGGCGTTTTCTTGTAAGTATTTACACAACGCTCAACCTGCACCCCCCCCCCCCCAGCCCTACCCTCACTAATCTTATTTTCCTCTTTTCCCAACCTTCTTCGCCCTCCCGTAATATTATTCCTCTTGCACTAAGATTTCTCTAGACTTGACTAGTCTCCTTAGACGACAGGTTTTGATACTTTACAACAGTGTAAGGACGTTTTCTGTGTTTTCTTTTATAGAGCAGCGGTTCTTAGTCTGGGTTCGATCGAACCCCAGTTGTTCGGTGAGGTCAAGACACACACTCGACTCATGCTTCATGATCGGATATTGACAGTGCGGAAGATATAACTATCAGGAAGGGTTCGACGAATGCGAATTTGAAACTGGTGGGGTTCGGTACCTTCAAAAAGGTTAAGAACCACTTGCATAGAGTGTAGAAACAATCCATGCGTGTACGACTGTGATGTTTTATTCTAATATTAATTTTAAATTTAACATCGTACATTGCAAATCATAAATACTATAGAAATATTTAAGCATTCATAGAACGTGTATCAGCTGTTTGAATATTTAATTGGAAACTATGGTGGCGTGTACGAATCTGGGTCCAAGTCAGTAGAACATCCCTGAGGCCACCCAGCTCTGGTGGGTACTCAACTTATGTTGGGGAAAGTAAACGTGGCCCTCACAAAGTGCTGACAACACCTTCCCTCCACAGGCAGAGGTCAAGAAACATGAACTCAACTTCATTTGATTGCTAGTTCTAAAGATGATTCTTTTTTTTACTTTATGTTTGTGTGTTTTTAACAATACATTAATTATCTATAAATATATTTTTTTAAAACCATATATTAAAATTTTAAAAATATATTACAAATACCTTAGTTATGAAATAACAGCTATTTCAAGTCATAATGACGAAATGAAAAGAAAATAATTGCAAAAAATGTTTTCTTTTGATTTAAGAATTGTGTTATGCGTTCTTAGAACAATCAGCTTGTTTGAACAATCTCCTAGCAACGGTTTTAACTGCTGCTCAGAAACGATTGGACATTTGTGTTAGAGATTAAATTCAATCTTTTTAATAGGGCGACAAAAAACAAAGCCAAAGACATCCCCGTTTTATCTTGCTCTCTGTTAACGAATTAAAACAAAAATGGCCAGAACAAAAAGAGGAAAATAAAACCAAAGAACATAAGTTCAGTATACATTTTTTAACTTGATCTATCAAAGCTAATGATTTTATAAAATGCGATCTATTTTTAGAATGCTAATTTAATAATATAATGATGAAACAAACTGATCGATAATGTTAATTTATTATTTGATTGGAGATAGGGATTAGGGCTAGAGCTATTATTAGAGATCTGCTTAAAGCTATGGCATTGTGAATTTCATTGATCTATTTTATTTTAAATTACAGCATGAATTTTTTTTCAATAATCTTCTTTGGACCTGGCGTCTATAGAGCAGATGAAATAAAGCCATCTGTTTCTTGAACTTATTGTATGAACAGATGGTGTGGTCAGCACTATGCTAAGCCGCCATTATTTTCCCTAACATGTGTCATGTAACCCATAAAAGTTGGGTGTACTTAGTCAGCGACCCGAACTGGAGACTATCGGGTTAGCAGTCATGTTCCCTACCACCAAGCCACGTAGACCCTTAGTATGATTTTAGACACGATAAAGTTCTTCTAAATTTCTTAGGCATAAATCACTTTTTTATAAAACCTGGTTTTTAGGGCTTTTGAGTTTCATAGGTCTTTGGCCAGAAAGGTGGAGATTAACTGAGGTGAAGGCCACAACCCTATCTGCCCAAAAGGTGAAGGTCACTGACTTGTATGCTAATGAAGGTCAAGTACACGTCTGCCACTAAGTTGAAGGTCAAAACCATTTATTCCATTTTGACCTTTGAATTCTACACCAATTTAAGTTTATCAAGTTTAAATAAACTATAGTTTAAGTTAAAATTTATAAAATAAGTTAATATTTTCCAATTTTATTTCGTAGACCCCCCCCCCCGTCTCCAGACTCACCCTCCACGTATAATCCTAGTTATCCAATAACCCTACGGTCAAGAACCTAATTCTAGAAGCTTCCAGGGTCATCGTGAAATGTTGAGCGAGGGTTAAACGACACTTACAAAATCGATACCAAATCATTTCAATCGCTGGCCCCGTGGCTTTGACTTCGCTGTCGTTTCGGAGAGTCAACTCGAGTTTCGGAAAAACCCGTTGGAGTATCGGGGATTCACGTTCGAGTATCGGGTAAACCCGCTCGAGATTTCCCTCATTAAAAGTGGTAGGTAGATTTTTTTTTACATAACAAGGTAGGAAAATAAAATAAACGAAAGCTGTTCCAAAACAGAGCTTTAACAACGTTGCTGTCATCTATCTCTCACTCTTTATGTACATATATTTATATATATGTGTGTATATATATATATATATATATATATATATATATATATATATATATATATATATATATATACATATTTATATATGCCCACGACATAGGGCAGATGCCCAGCCACCTGATGTAAATCAGGTACCCATCACAGTTGTATCTCGAGACTTCCGGTCTAAGAATTCAAAATTCCGACCACACCATCCCACTGAAAGATGATTTTCTTTACTAAAAATAAATAGAAGATTCACACGCACAGAAGTTTCAACACTCTCTACTTTAAGAAGGCAGACCAAAGACAGACAGAAGACAGACATTAATCTGCGGGCAGACATTAACATCCAGTCTAACATCAGTAGCAATTTGTCTCCCCGTATGGGACGGGTTTAGTAGCTGGGTAGTCGGCCCTGGTCGTGGTAAACAAGGCGAGTAATAAGGTTAAACAAGGGAGGTAATACACGAATGGGGAGGGGAGATAAATAAGGGAGGTAATATATGGATAGGGGAAGGGGAGATAATACACGAGTAGGGGGAAGGGGAGTTAAACAAGGGAGATAATACACGGGTAAGGGAATGGGAGATAATACACGGGTTGGGGGAAGGGGAGGTAAAGAAGGTAGATAATACACGGGTGGGGGGGGAAGGGGGAGATAAATAACTGAGATAATACACGGATAGGGGATGTAATAGAAGGAGGAGAGAGAGGAAGTAACACATAAGGGTACTTTGTTAAACATGTGTGATGGGAAGGGTATATCAGAGATGACAGTGGGATATTTGGGTGGGGGGCTAACAAGGGAGGTAATACTTAAAGGGGGATAACTCAATTTGTAAACACAGTGGTAAACCAGAGATGATAATGTTTGAGAGTATTCAAAATGAGAGGTAATAAAAAAGTATGAGATGACAATTCACTTGTATTTCTAAATTACTGGATCAAATAGTATTATACAATGGGAATGAAGAGGTAATGATGTTAACTAAGGTAGTTAAAGAAAGCGGGATGCAAATCTTGTAAAAATAAGGGAGATAAAAATATGAAACTATAGACATAGCAAGGGGGATAACGGCGTTGAGCTAATGATGAAGTGGAGATGGCTGTAGTTTAGCGATGTGGGTATGCAATTTAACAAAGGCTGCAAAAGCATATACAAATGTAGTAATCGTTACAAAACAACCGAAGAAACAGTTTTTAAATTCGCTTGTTGTTTTGTTAAATTTTTATATTGAAAAAGTATATTTGTTTTCAATTTAATAAATTCTATTTGTATCCTTAATAAAAAAAATTAATTCAAAATTAAATAAAAAACAGTAACAATTTTAAAGCAAGGGAGACGATAGTGGTAAAGAAAGGTAACATATTTTTTTCAAATAGTTGCTAAAGACCATCACACGTGACGTTGTGGTCCAAACAGTAGAGCACTAGCTGCTAACCTTAATGACTCGAGTTCGAATCCGGGTTCAAATAACTAGAACGACACTGAATCCACCCAGCTCTGATGGGTATCTAGGTCACGTTAAGAAAAGCAGAGGCGGCTGGGCAAAGTGCTGACCACACTTTCCCTTTATATGCCGAGGTCAAGAAACATATGAACTCTACCTCGTATGCCCAATGGATTGCTTGGTCTAAAGAGGACTCTTTAATTTAAAGTCCATAACAATGTAAGCTTACATTGTTAAAACCTTAGGGTAAGCCAATCGATAAAAAAAGGATGACGTTGTTTAAATTGTCGCTTCCGGTTCTCAACACAACCCTGGCTGCCGGCAATCAAGACAACCTTGCCGGAAATGTAAACAATGTGTACGGCATTCATTATTGTGATCCGCTATTTATAGAACATCGCTGACATTCAGTTTTTTTTTTTAAATTTTTAATATTCATAAAAGAGGAAATAAAAATGTCTTTATATACATGAGATCTCGCAATTTCAATGAGATCTCGCAATTTCAATGAGATCTTGCAATTTCAATTAATCTTTATCTATGTGTATTTGAGACAATGTTTTGCAACTTGGCCCCAACTTAACCTATAAGTAAGCTAAATAATATCATTTTAATTTTTTTTTATTAACTTCTTGTTGTGGAATAAGGTACGTAGATAATTAGAAACGACGTACAAGCTTTTGTGAGTAAATCTTATGAATGAATTAAGTGACTAAATGAACTGACTACAACTCTGATGTCACATAGTTTACATACTGCATACAACTACCTAGCAGTCTCTTTTTACTTTCTCGTATATACGAAGTACAGAGAAAGTCTTGTAATCGTGCAAAAAAAAAATCGAGATTTTTAAAAATCTCGACGTTTTACACCTCACTGATACGGAAAAAAATTATTTTGCAATCTTGTCCGTATGTCTGTGTGTCTGTGTGTCTGTCTGTCTGTCTGTGTGTAAACACGATAACTTGAGTACCGTTACAGGTAGGTTGATGAAATTTCATATATAAGTATTTTATCAAAATCGTAGATCCGTATCAACTTTTGAGCGATTTCCGATAGCCGGATGTGGTACTTTTTCTACTTTGAATTTTTCAAAAGCCTATAACTTGATTACTATTTCAGATATATAAATGAAATTTCAAATGTAAGTAAAAGATCTATATCTCTACCTTCTTTAAAATTTTGAGTAATTTCCGTTTACCGGAAGTTCTAATTTACGCTATTTTCGTTTTATCAAAAAACGCATGTAAATTTATAGAGTACTAATAATATTGCGCACTATTATGCACATTTTGTTTTGGCGCTCGCTTGGTGCGCAATTCTTTTTTCTACGAGATTCTATTTTATTTTTAAAAATTTAAGTAATTAAAATCTTGTCTATATTCCGAGTTTTATAAGAATATTCGAGAAAGTCTAGGGGAGATCACTCACGGTTTATTTTATTTGTCTCTCTGTGCGTCGGAGAAAAATTCCCCCACCCACGGAGCATCCTCATGTAACGAACAAAGTAGAGGAAGAAGTATATAATTAAATGAAAAATATATACTTTAACCAGTATCCCACCCCTACTCCCTTCCAGATGTTTCAAGTGACCCACTCCATCGAAGAAAAAAATATTATATGAAAGAACGCCTACTCACACAACAAATCCAACTACACTTCTAATCATTCTTAAACCTATTTAGAATTTTTAAAAATCTCTAACCAGTGTCAATCTTTTGATTGGGTTTTTAATCCACACTGTAGAAATCACAACTTCAATCTATTCTGTCATTTGTATTTACAAAAAAAAAAAAAAATAACTATCGACGAAGCTTCAGAGATGTTAAACCTAATCTGTAAATAATTTTTTAAACAGAAATTTCGATAGTCTAAAAGCTTCTGCAAAACACCTGGCTATATTTTACTATGTAAAAAATGGATTTTGTAATGCTATGGTAATTGAAAAAAAATGACTAGAAATGAGACAAATGAGACTAGAGCCAATTTAAATCCGTATTAGCTCAGTGTTAAATCTTCTTAACTTTGTTGAGTGATTTTAAATAATTTGATTCGGTCGCAAGTATGTGGGTCGGTGGACGGACTAGCCGTTGGGTTCATGGGTAAGTTCATGGTTAGGTTTATGGTTGGGTTCAGGGTTGGGTTAAAGTTTGGGTTCATGGTTGGGTTCATGGGTAAGTTCATGGTTAGGTTTATGGTTGGGTTCAGGGTTGGGTTAAAGTTTGGGTTCATGGTTGGGTTCATGGGTAAGTTCATGGTTAGGTTTATGGTTGGGTTCAGGGTTGGGTTAAAGTTTGGGTTCATGGTTGGGTTCATGGGTAAGTTCATGGTTAGGTTTATGGTTGGGTTCAGGGTTGGGTTAAAGTTTGGGTTCATGGTTGGGTTCATGGGTAAGTTCATGGTTAGGTTTATGGTTGGGTTCAGGGTTGGGTTAAAGTTTGGGTTCATGGTTGGGTTCATGGGTAAGTTCATGGTTAGGTTTATGGTTGGGTTCAGGGTTGGGTTAAAGTTTGGGTTCATGGTTGGGTTCATGGGTAAGTTCATGGTTAGGTTTATGGTTGGGTTCAGGGTTGGGTTAAAGTTTGGGTTCATGGTTGGGTTCATGGGTAAGTTCATGGTTAGGTTTATGGTTGGGTTCAGGGTTGGGTTAAAGTTTGGGTTCATGGTTGGGTTCATGGGTAAGTTCATGGTTAGGTTTATGGTTGGGTTCAGGGTTGGGTTAAAGTTTGGGTTCATGGGTAAGTTCATGGTTAGGTTTATGGTTGGGTTCAGGGTTGGGTTAAAGTTTGGGTTCATGGTTGGGTTCATGGGTAAGTTCATGGTTAGGTTTATGGTTGGGTTCAGGGTTGGGTTAAAGTTTGGGTTCATGGTTGGGTTCATGGGTAAGTTCATGGTTAGGTTTATGGTTGGGTTCAGGGTTGGGTTAAAGTTTGGGTTCATGGTTGGGTTCATGGGTAAGTTCATGGTTAGGTTTATGGTTGGGTTCAGGGTTGGGTTAAAGTTTGGGTTCATGGTTGGGTTCATGGGTAAGTTCATGGTTAGGTTTATGGTTGGGTTCAGGGTTGTGTTAAAGTTTGGGTTCATGGTTGGGTTCATGGGTAAGTTCATGGTTAGGTTTATGGTTGGGTTCAGGGTTGGGTTAAAGTTTGGGTTCATGGTTGGGTTCATGGGTAAGTTCATGGTTAGGTTTATGGTTGGGTTCAGGGTTGGGTTAAAGTTTGGGTTCATGGTTGGGTTCATGGGTAAGTTCATGGTTAGGTTTATGGTTGGGTTCAGGGTTGGGTTAAAGTTTGGGTTCATGGTTGGGTTCATGGGTAAGTTCATGGTTAGGTTTATGGTTGGGTTCAGGGTTGGGTTAAAGTTTGGGTTCATGGTTGGGTTCATGGGTAAGTTCATGGTTAGGTTTATGGTTGGGTTCAGGGTTGGGTTAAAGTTTGGGTTCATGGTTGGGTTCATGGGTAAGTTCATGGTTAGGTTTATGGTTTGGTTCAGGGTTGGGTTAAAGTTTGGGTTCATGGTTGGGTTCATGGATAAGTTCATGGTTAGGTTTATGGTTGGGTTCAGGGTTGGGTTAAAGTTTGGGTTCATGGTTGGGTTCATGGGTAAGTTCATGGTTAGGTTTATGGTTGGGTTCAGGGTTGGGTTAAAGTTTGGGTTCATGGTTGGGTTCATGGGTAAGTTCATGGTTAGGTTTATGGTTGGGTTCAGGGTTGGGTTAAAGTTTGGGTTCATGGTTGGGTTCATGGGTAAGTTCATGGTTAGGTTTATAGTTGGGTTCAGGGTTGGGTTAAAGTTTGGGTTCATGGTTGGGTACATGGGTAAGTTCATGGTTAGGTTTATGGTTGGGTTCAGGGTTGGGTTAAAGTTTGGGTTCATGGTTGGGTTCATGGGTAAGTTCATGGTTAGGTTTATGGTTGGGTTCAGGGTTGGATAAAGTTTGGGTTCATGGTTGGGTTCATGGGTAAGTTCATGGTTAGGTTTATGGTTGGGTTCAGGGTTGGGTTAAAGTTTGGGTTCATGGTTGGGTTCATGGGTAAGTTAATGGTTAGGTTTATGGTTGGGTTCAGGGTTGGGTTAAAGTTTGGGTTCATGGTTGGGTTCATGGGTAAGTTCATGGTTAGGTTTATGGTTGGGTTCAGGGTTGGGTTAAAGTTTGGGTTCATGGTTGGGTTCATGGGTAAGTTCATGGTTAGGTTTATGGTTGGGTTCAGGGTTGGGTTAAAGTTTGGGTTCATGGTTGGGTTCATGGGTAAGTTCATGGTTAGGTTTATGGTTGGGTTCAGGGTTGGGTTAAAGTTTGGGTTCATGGTTGGGTTCATGGGTAAGTTCATGGTTAGGTTTATGGTTGGGTTCAGGGTTGGGTTAAAGTTTGGGTTCATGGTTGGGTTCATGGGTAAGTTCATGGTTAGGTTTATGGTTGGGTTCAGGGTTGGGTTAAAGTTTGGGTTCATGGTTGGGTTCATGGGTAATTTCATGGTTAGGTTTATGGTTGGGTTCAGGGTTGGGTTAAAGTTTGGGTTCATGGTTGGGTTCATGGGTAAGTTCATGGTTAGGTTTATGGTTGGGTTCAGGGTTGGGTTAAAGTTTGGGTTCATGGTTGGGTTCATGGGTAAGTTCATGGTTAGGTTTATGGTTGGGTTCAGGGTTGAGTTAAAGTTTGGGTTCATGGTTGGGTTCATGGGTAAGTTCATGGTTAGGTTTATAGTTGGGTTCAGGGTTGGGTTAAAGTTTGGGTTCATGGTTGGGTTCATGGGTAAGTTCATGGTTAGGTTTATGGTTGGGTTCAGGGTTGGGTTAAAGTTTGGGTTCATGGTTGGGTTCATGGGTAAGTTCATGGTTAGGTTTATGGTTGGGTTCAGGGTTGGGTTAAAGTTTGGGTTCATGGTTGGGTTCATGGGTAAGTTAATGGTTAGGTTTATGGTTGGGTTCAGGGTTGGGTTAAAGTTTGGGTTCATGGTTGGGTTCATGGGTAAGTTCATGGTTAGGTTTATGGTTGGGTTCAGGGTTGGGTTAAAGTTTGGGTTCATGGTTGGGTTCATGGGTAAGTTCATGGTTAGGTTTATGGTTGGGTTCAGGGTTGGGTTAAAGTTTGGGTTCATGGTTGGGTTCATGGGTAAGTTCATGGTTAGGTTTATGGTTGGGTTCAGGGTTGGGTTAAAGTTTGGGTTCATGGTTGGGTTCATGGGTAAGTTCATGGTTAGGTTTATGGTTGGGTTCAGGGTTGGGTTAAAGTTTGGGTTCATGGTTGGGTTCATGGGTAAGTTCATGGTTAGGTTTATGGTTGGGTTCTGGGTTGGGTTAAAGTTTGGGTTCATGGTTGGGTTCATGGGTAAGTTCATGGTTAGGTTTATGGTTGGGTTCAGGGTTGGGTTAAAGTTTGGGTTCATGGTTGGGTTCATGGGTAAGTTCATGGTTAGGTTTATGGTTGGGTTCAGGGTTGGGTTAAAGTTTGGGTTCATGGTTGGGTTCATGGGTAAGTTCATGGTTAGGTTTATGGTTGGGTTCAGGGTTGGGTTAAGGTTTGGGTTCATGGTTGGGTTCATGGGTAAGTTCATGGTTAGGTTTATGGTTGGGTTCAGGGTTGGGTTAAAGTTTGGGTTCATGGTTGGGTTCATGGGTAAGTTCATGGTTAGGTTTATGGTTGGGTTCAGGGTTGGGTTAAAGTTTGGGTTCTAGGTTGGGTTCATGGGTAAGTTCATGGTTAGGTTTATGGTTGGGTTCAGGGTTGTGTTAAAGTTTGGGTTCATGGTTGGGTTCATGGGTAAGTTCATGGTTAGGTTTATGGTTGGGTTCAGGGTTGGGTTAAAGTTTGGGTTCATGGTTGGGTTCATGGGTAAGTTCATGGTTAGGTTTATGGTTGGGTTCAGGGTTGGGTTAAAGTTTGGGTTCATGGTTGGGTTCATGGGTAAGTTCATGGTTAGGTTTATGGTTGGGTTCAGGGTTGGGTTAAAGTTTGGGTTCATGGTTGGGTTCATGGGTAAGTTCATGGTTAGGTTTATGGTTGGGTTCAGGGTTGGGTTAAAGTTTGGGTTCATGGTTGGGTTCATGGGTAAGTTCATGGTTAGGTTTATGGTTGGGTTCAGGGTTGGGTTAAAGTTTGGGTTCATGGTTGGGTTCATGGGTAAGTTCATGGTTAGGTTTATGGTTGGGTTCAGGGTTGGGTTAAAGTTTGGGTTCATGGTTGGGTTCATGGGTAAGTTCATGGTTAGGTTTATGGTTGGGTTCAGGGTTGGGTTAAAGTTTGGGTTCATGGTTGGGTTCATGGGTAAGTTCATGGTTAGGTTTATGGTTGGGTTCAGGGTTGTGTTAAAGTTTGGGTTCATGGTTGGGTTCATGGGTAAGTTCATGGTTAGGTTTATGGTTGGGTTCAGGGTTGGGTTAAAGTTTGGGTTCATGGTTGGGTTCATGATTGGGTAAATGATTAGGTTGGCAGCCCGCAAGCGGTCGTACTAATATTCATTTGTAACCATAGCAACGTGATATTGGATTACAAGTTAAATGTTTTTTTTTCTTAAATTTGTAACTAAAACATTAGTTGTAATTTTATAAAGTGGGTAATGGAGGGTGACGGGGGGGGGTGTGAGAAAATGACGGATGTCTGGGCCCTAGGTATTAGTGTAAGTGCTTGATGTCTATGTTGGGCTTTGGATCTGGATGGGATAGTTCAGAATATATGAGGGTGATGGGCCGTATGTGGGTTTTATGTTAGGATAGTTTGGATGCACTGACAAAATGGCCGGTGATAAAATGACCCCGACAAAATGACCCCAACAAAATGACCCAGACAAAATGACTCCGACAAAATGAGCCCGACAAAATGACCCCGACAAAATGGCTCCCGTTATTGCCTCTCGTCATATTGACTTACGACTTATGGGATTCTCTTGGATATTTTGTGGATTACGTTGCTATTTGTTAGAATATGAGAATAATTGAATTTTTTTTATAATGGAACACGTTTCAAGGTAGGCCTATTCATAATTTTGCCGCCGCGAAATGAAAACAAAGCAATCAGGTAATATGTGTAGTGGATGTCAAATGCGTTATAAAATTTACAGACTTGAAAACGATTACATAGAAGTGAATAAACGTGACATATTTCACGAACGTGAACATTTGCATCGAATTTCCCCAACGTGACAAACTTCTCAGACATCAACAAATCGTGACTATCATCAAAAACGTCAGAAATCAGATTTTTTAATCAATTTTTGTTTTTGATTTGAGACTTCATGAAATTAAAAAAAAAGAATATTACAGAATGACAAAAGAGTAATTAATTATATGCGGTGTATGAAGGTGTCATGTGACCTCTCTCATTAGGTGTATCACATGACCAGACGGTACCAGACAAAGGTATCGTCTGACAGATCACCATGTCAGTTTGTGACGTCACGTCAGGGGTGGGGCAGCGCATGTGGGGTGGGGGGGGGTGTGTGCCATACAAACGGTTATCATATAAAAACAAGAAAATAGGAATGTTTAAAAAAAACAAAAGCAAAAAGCACAATTTCAATATCGATGGTTCTCAAAATATTATTTGGTATATTATTACATCACTAACTTCCATAAACAGAAAAACGTAAGTACAGAGTACAATTGTAGGTAAATTGTAGGCCGCAAGAAAACTCAGCATTATATATGTAAACAAATGAGTAGGAATTTACTTTAATGCATGTTATTTTATAGATAAATATAAGTATATATATATATATATATATATATATATATATATATATATATATATATATATATATATATATATATATATATATATATATATATATATATCTATATATATATATATATATATATATAAATATATATATATATATATATATATATATATATATATATATATATATATATATATATATATATATATATATATATATATATATAATGTATGTATATATCTTCAACTGTAAAGTAGGATTATAAGAGTATATGTTCCATTTCCTGTTTCTTATTTCAGACAAGATGCTAAATTAGGCACAAAAAATGAAAAAAAAGAACCCATCTTTTTATTTAAAAATATCTATACGCCGGTCTAACCCAGTGAGTAAAACAAAAAACAAATCTATTTCTAAAACAAAATGTCTTACATTAAAAAAAAATCCAACCAGGTATAAATTATATTTTTCTAAAACTCTGCATGCAGGTATTTTCGGTTGACAAAAAAAAAAAAACAACTCACATCGAGGCTAGCACGCTCACAACCGCACGCGCGCTTACCTGTGTCGGCCGCCAGCACAGCTCCCAGCATGCCAGAGATTAGAAGGATACTCCAGCTCATCATCGTCTGCTTGCAACTGTTCTCCTGTCTAACGCTCTGATGACGTCTCGCACGTCCTCAATGACGTCTTCACCGAATTCACTGATGTTTAACAGGTCTATTGACGTCTTTAACAATTCTATTCAAGTCTCCAACGTCTTTGGTGACTTCTATCACTTTTCTATTCACGTCTTTCACGTTTTATTGACGTCATTCAGGATTGCAATTACGTCTTTCGGGGGCTCTACTGACGTACTTGACAATTCTATTGACGTTTTTCAAGACTGTGGTCACGTCTTTTACGTCTCTATTGACGTCTTTCGCGTTTCTATTGACGTCCTTTATTTTTCTATTTTACGTCCATCAACCCTATTGACGTCTTTAACGGCTGAACTGACGTCTTTCAGAATACTACTGACGTCTTCCACGTCTCTATTGACGGCCTCCGCGTTTCTATTGACGTCTTTTACGTTTCTATATTACATCTATCACAACGCTATTGTCTTCTTTAACGATATTATTGACGTCTTTCACGTTTCTATTGACGTCCACTACGACTCTAGATAGCTTCAGATAACCCGGATGTGATAACAGAGTGATACGCACTATCTGGGAATGTGCGCATCGCTACGTACACAAATCACGTTGAGAGATCGAGATAACGCGAGACGCGAGAAGCGAGGGTAACTTCCCCGGCAAAACGCTGGTGTCAACTTTCCAGCGCTGAAATAATTTTGTTTTGTGTTCAAAATACGTATCTCGTAGAACCTCATTAATTCGGGATACACCACCAGGTGGCTCGTGAAATCTATCATCCAATCAAGCGATCGCTGACCCCATCCAATCAAATTAGGAGAAATTTGGGCCTTGACCTTGTATTCTTGACGTCGCCGCTGCCTGAGATAGCCAATCACGTGGTGGGGATGTTGCGTGCTGCATCACCGTGAAATATTCAATCTGGAATGGCAAAATAAAATTACGGCTGTGATGTCTTACATATGCATTATATATCTTATGTGTATATCTTATATATATATATATATATATATATATATATATATATATATATATATATATGTCTTTAAATATATATAAATATATAAATATAAATATAAATATAAATATAAATATAAATATAAATATAAATATAAATATAAATATAAATATAAATATAAATATAAATATAAATATAAATATAAATATAAATATAAATATAAATATAAATATAAATATAAATATAAATATAAATATAAATATAAATATAAATATAAATATAAATATAAATATAAATATAAATATAAATATAAATATAAATATAAATATAAATATAAATATAAATATAAATATAAATATAAATATAAATATAAATATAAATATAAATATAAATATAAATATAAATATAAATATAAATATATATATAAATATATATATGTATATATTATTTTTTTATTTATTTAAGTATTTATTTATTTATATATTAATCTGTTTATTTAATTTCTTTATTACTTTCTTTAGATAATTAATTAATTAATTAATGTGATGTGCATGAATGGATATATGTGAGTGTATTTGCCTTGTACCGTAACGTAACTATAACTGCAGCTATGCAACTGTAATCCCCCTAAAACAGCTGACCCAAGCGGATGTTGTTGCAAGATAACAACTGTCGAGCCACCAACAGGAAACCAAACATGGAAGTCAATACAATCCTTTTCCTGTAACATCAGCTTCCAATGGACCCACTGGGTTCTACTTGAGTTCTTTAGATGGCTTTTAAAAGACTCACATTGGATAGACTGTTGGATTTTTTTGGCAGGGGACTGAGTGGTCTAGCAGTAGAGAGCTGGACTGCTAACCCGCAAGTCTCCAGTTCGAATCCGAGTTCAAGTCAGTAGACCGTCCCTGAGTCAACCCAACTCTGATGGGTACCTAACTCACTTTACTTGACCACACTATCTCTTCATATGCCGAGGTCAGAGAAACAAGTGAACTCTACTTCACTTGCCCTATAGATCGTCAGGTTTGAAAGAGAACTTTAGTTACTTTTAAGGTTAGCAAACATAAGGGTTGAAATATGTTTTCAATATTTTAACTTTATTGGTGGCTGTTACAATACTTTGGGCTGGGTGATGAGTATAGAAATAAAATAAAAAATAAATTATTTAAGGTGCAAAGTTTCGTTAAAAAGTAAAATTCGTTTAATAAACCTGACGGTCGATGGGGCAAGTGAAGTAGAGTTCACCTGTTTCAGTGACCTCAGTCTATGAAGCGCTAGTCGGTACTATGCCCAGCCGCCTTTACTTTCCCTTACGCGAGAGTTGGGTACACATCAGAGTTAGGTGAACTCAGGGACTTTCTACTGACTTGAACCCGGATTCGAACTCGAGACTTGCTAATTACTTCGTGGTGATATGTTGTATGCAGGGACCCTTATGACATGTTATATCTTAATCATTGGTGCTGTATAATTCGGAATGTTTGTATTGTGATGAGAAAAAAATACGCTACAGAATTTAGATATTGAAAAAGCGCCAGCAGAACATATAGTTTCCGCATTCAGGTACATAATGGGTTAAATTATTTCAACCTAATATATATATATATATATATACTATGTCGCGTATAACTAAACATGCTCCTATCTATTGTTAACCCTATATTGCATACTGTTGACATATGGCAACATACTAATGTGAACACACATAAAAAACTTTGCATTTACTGATACAGATTAGTTATCTGTTAATGGAACATTTTATAAAATTCACAAGCCAATGTGGTCACCGTGTCTGACATATATTTCCCTTTTTTTATCTGGCCAGTTTTACGAATCTACAAGGAAGTATTCAGTACCTGACCAATCGCTTGACCTGCTCAAATGGAAAACGGAACCGGAAATTCCCCTGTAATGAGTGTATTTGACTATCAGTCATACTCAAGTCATTTCCCAGCTAAATCCGTCTGTTTAGAAAACATAATGGTATGATCCTTCGTTTTTTTATGGGTTTGCTGCTATTACTGTTATCTCAATTTTTACTCACGATCTGCTAGTTACCGGAGCAGACCACACACGGCACGTGCATGACGTGTACGACACGCGCGCATGCTGGCACCGTCAGTTCTTATTGTCTGGGATTACGGATGTGATTGGTGAACGCGCGGTGATGTGTCTGGTGTTGGTGTGTGTGTATATTGTTTTAATGCTCGTTAAGTTTTAAAGGGTTAGGGGGTGGGAGGGGGGAATGACAGTTACAGGGAGGGGTGTTTTATAGTGAGCTCTATAGAATGCGCATGATATATTTCAGTAACATGTATGGATGAAGACAATATTAATGCTGATTTTAAGACGTTTCAATTATGAGTTGGTTGCGTGTTAATTAAATGTATCTAAATGTATCCATTACATCATTTTCCTAGAATTGTCTTCCATTAAGTCAGTGTATAATAGAGTGGTCTCCCTTTACGTCTGTCTATTTAAGATTGGTCGTTTCTTTTGTTGGTAGTGCCAAGAGTAGAACATTATATTCTCTCTCAACGGTTAAACGTTTGCGTCATTTTGGCATAGAATGATCTCCGCTTACGTTCTGGTGCTTGACGTTTATACACCAGAGGCATCAAAAAGCGGGAGCAGGGGCTGTGGCCTGTAACGAATGATACTATTGGTAGGTCGACACCAAACGGTACAATATACAGTCAGAAAAATGTTAAGAAATAAACTAGTAGAGGAGATAGGTGACACAAAATCTTAACATCGTAAAATATTAATGCATAACTAAGTTAGGGAATAAAATAGCAAGGGAGATGACTGACCCAAAATCGGAAAACGAGAAAACATAGAGATGAAACGGTGTGAAAAAAAAAGTAGAGAATAGAGGTAACACCAAAACCGAAAATACAAAGCTGTAAGAGTTAGAATGAAAGACACCCTCTATTACAAGACATAAATACAAATGTATGAAAGAAGCTATGTTTCTAACCCAAATGTCAAGTCTGCTGACCTGAATAATTTTCACACACGAAGGACCTTCTCAACTTTATAGCCACCACCCCGCATCAGTCTACGTGCTTCAGGCTAGGATTAAACCCCTCTGTGGTTCAGTTGTGGTCCCGCTCACCATTAAAACACCATTTGTCTCTCCACACACCATTAGGGGAATCACCCTCATTACTTATTTAAGACATAGACAGAGCACACTATTCAAAACAGTGGACGGAAACGAAAAAAAATTGCGCATAAAAAAACGGCGGTTAAACTGACTTTTGTGGATGAGCAGCATCCACAGTTGTAATGTGTTTGGCTGGATCGCTGAGCTCACGTTATATATATATATATATATATATATATATATATATATATATATATATATATATATATATATATATATATATATATATATTGTGACCTACTTAGGTCGAGTCAGGTTCCATTTTTATTTTGACATTGTATAATACCTTATATGGATTGATGGTGCAACTACCTGGGTTTTTCCACTGTCTTATTAAGGGTGTCTAGGTCCCAGAAATTTTCCATAAAGATCTGATTGATTAATTCTGATCAGATGACCATCCCAACCAATGACTACATGAGTTGAGGATAACCTCCCCTGTGGCCTAAGTCTTTAACTGGATCAGACACACGCAACACGTGGCAGTCTACCTTGATCAAACGGTCTATTAAGACCAGGCCGTCCATATTGTCCGGCAATCGATTTTAACCATTTGAACGTGAGAGAACTTAAGTCCTGTGTGTGTTATGCTTTCTTAAGTTGATTTAGTCTTCTAGTATAGTATTACTTGTCGCCAAGTGATTCTTGAAGCTATAGCAGTGTTGTGTGACCTGTGGCTATTTTTATACAATGTTGAAATCTGTGATAGTGTTTTTTCTTACGCTTTGTAAGTTGGGTTTTGTCATTTTATAAATTAAATATTTTATCTAGCTTAACCTTGTGTTCTGCCACAACTGTGTTCGCTTATTAAAGGTTGTATGCAGATTGGATGAGTGTTAACTTCAATAGTGTCACTAGTTTTCCCTAGACATCAAAATCGAGCCCTAGTGTGTTGTTGAGTTAGTGTTCATCCATTTAGGCTTTAAGTCATTTGCATATAACCCCGAAAAAAGAATCCGGGGACGTTCACCATCTATCTGGCTGGTAGATAGGTAAACGTTACAAAGTGGGGGCTCGCCGAGATTTGATCTGTCGTTCCAGTTGTTGGTTATATCAGTTAAAAACTAAGTTTAGTTTGATTTAGTTGTTTTTCTATCCAGTAGCGCCGTGTTCTTACAACGCGCGCAAGGCTAGAGGTATCTAGGTCGAAAGCCAGACGTGTCACGATAAGAGGTCAAGTACACGGCCCAACGCTCCGTGTTAAGTTAGTGAATCTAGGCTTGTGATTTTGAAAGTTAGTGTTATGGAATTTTTTTTGGCTAATCCCACTTTTGAGGAGGTAGAAAAGTTGAGTAGAAAAGTTTTGATTAGTGTTGTTAAGGAATTGAAATTGGATTATTCTGTTACGCAGAAGTCAGAGGTGTTGAGAGATAAAATTGTTGTTCATTTTATTAATGAAGGGGTATTTGATGAAAGTTTGTTGGCTGGTGTGTTACTCCGTGAGGAGAAAGTTGCTTTAGAGAAGGCATTAAAAGAACAGGAGTTAGAGGTTAAAATTGCTTTAGATAGGAGGAGGTTGGAATCAGAATTTGGTAAAGTTAGTGATGTCACTTCTCTGGTAGATCCAAAAAAGTTGTCGGTGGGGAAAGTGATTGCCAAATTTGGGAAATTAGTTCCTAAATTTGATGAAACAGATTTGGTCGTTTTCTTTAACTCATTTGAGAGTTTAGCGAAGACATGTGAATGGCCCGAAACTTCCATTACTGCTTTATTGAGCTCGGTCCTTACTGGGAAAGCTGCAAAAACATACCAGGCACTCTCTCACGACGTTCAAAATAACTATAGTTTGGTCAAGACTGCCATTTTGAAGGCCTACGAACTGACACCCGAGGCCTATCGGATGAAATTCCGAGCACTCCGCAAGTTACCCACTCAATCATATGTGGAATTTCTCTTTGAAAAGGAGAAAATATTCTCAAGGTGGCTACACTCTGAGGAAGTTTCTGAGTTTGAGAAACTCACTTATCCTAAGGGAAGAATTCCTAACGTCCCTGCCTGAAGAGATACGACTACACATACTGGATAACAAGATAATTGACATCCAGAAGGCTGCTGAGTCGGCTGACACATATATGTTGGTGCATAAGAAACCACCAGTGTCAGGAAACCGCCTCAACCCCGTGCTTCCCCTTTTTGGCAGCAATCCTCCTGTTGGCCAACACGTGAAGGCATCACAGTCCAGAGAGAATCCAAGATCAACTCTCAATCGTCGAGCAGTATGCCAGTTCTGCAAAAGAATTGGTCATCTTGTCAAGGACTGTTACAAACGTCGTCAATATAACAGAGAGGTGGTGCGTACTTCTGCGCACTATGCTCTATCCCCTCAAGCAGCCAGTTCAACTATGAACTCTAGAATTCTAAAGGACTCTAACCCTAAGTGTCCGCAAGAAGGTAGTCAAGTCTCCACACATTATGTGCAGTCACATTTTGACTGTTCACGCCACCATCCAGTTTCTTCCGAGTCTACCGATCTCGAGGGATCGAGAAAAGTTGACTTTTCATCTTTCATTGCCGAAGCTATCATTAGCAAACCAGGTGATCCGTTGTCTCAGCGGAATATCACCGTCCTAAGAGACACAGGAGCGTCACAATCACTTCTTTTGAAAAGTTCAATGGACATTACACCTGAGACGAACACCGGAAGGATTTCCATTATCCAGGGAGTGGGGACAAAATCTACTGTCGTCCCTCTACACAAGTTTGCCCTGAAACATCATCTCGTCGAAGGTGAGGTCATTTTAGGTGTGATAGATAGTATTCCAGTCCCAGGAGTACACCTACTTTTAGGGAATGACCTTGCGGGAAGCAAAGTATACCCCTGTACGGTTTCAGACCCTTTGTCAACAGTTCCAGATAATGATAATGAACTGTATCCTGCATGTGCGGTGACAAGAAGCCAGACCAAACAATTGGCTGACACAACGTCTGAACCACACCTACCATCATCGTCAAGAAATTCGACTCCCAAACTGGAGTCTATGCTTCCAGAGAACACAAGTCTGGGCTTACCCCTGAGGATATCTCAGGAAGACATCATTCAAGCTCAACAAGTCGACGCGGAACTCAAAGCAATGGTCGAAAAGTCACTCTCATCTGACGATGGGGAGTATTTCTCCGAGAACGGCCTCTTCTTTCGTCGCTCTGTACCAGTGAATGCCTCACCAGCCGAACCATGGTTGGGTAAAAACCAGCTGTGGGTCCCTCCACCTTATCGGCATGAAATACTGAAGCTGGCACATGACCATCCAATGTCAGCGCACCCAGGAGTCACTAAAACGACGGCGAAGATCAAAGAACTGTTCTTTTGGCCCAAAATGAGAAATGATGTGTCGCGTTACTGCAAAAGTTGCACGAACTGTCAGTTGGCCGGAAAGCCAAACCAGAAAATTCCTAAGGCCCCTTTGAGTCCGATTCCTGTATTAGAAGAACCCTTTTTTAAAATCGTCATGGACTGTGTAGGTCCCTTGCCTAAAACCAAGGCGGGCAACGAGTACCTACTTACCTTTATGTGTTCAAGTACCCGTTTTCCCGAGGCGTTCCCCTTACGGAACATTAAGGCAAAGACTGTAGTCAGAGCCATGACCCGGTTCTTCACTACCTTTGGATTACCTAGAATCGTGCAAACAGATCAAGGCAGCAACTTCACCAGTCACCATTTTCAGGAAGCACTAGCCAAGCTAGGCGTTACCCACATCACCAGCTCAGCCTACCACCCCCAGTCTCAAGGCGTACTTGAGAGGTTCCACCAAACCCTCAAAACCATGCTAAGAACATTCGCTAATAGTAACACCCAATGGGATGAGACTGTTCCTTGGATTATTTTCGCTGCGAGGGACTGTGTCCAGGACTCTTTAGGCTACTCTCCTTTTCAACTTGTGTTTGGACATTCTGTCCGTGGTCCCCTGAAGCTGATCCACGAACGTTGGACAGGTACCAGTGATCATCCAGTGGAAAACTTTGACGATTTTCACGTTCGACTGAAAGCCGTGTGCGAAATGGCTCACAAGAACTTAAGAAAGGCCCAAGTGAGAATGAAAGGACTGTATGATAAGAGTTCTCGTAAACGAACATTCAATCCAGGCGAGAAAGTTCTTGTGTTAGTGCCTAATCTGAACAATGCGTTATCCTTAAGATATTGTGGACCATTTACTGTGCATTCAAAATTAAGTGATTTGAACTATGTTGTCAATACGCCCGACAGAAGAAAGAAACAGACAGTGTATCATGTTAACTCACTGAAAAAGTATTATGATAATTGTAACAATTTTCATTCCACAGCTAAAATTACTTTACCTGTATGTTCAAATGTTTCTGATGATGTGATACATGATAAATTGAAACCCCCAAAATTGGTAAATTCTTCCTTTTTAGATAATTTAAATGTCCACCTTATGCATTTGTCCACAGAGGAAAGCCATAGATTGTCTCAGTTATTTGAGACCTTTCCCTCTATTTTTGGGGATGTCCCCAAAGAAGCGAAAGTTCCACCTCATGATGTAGACGTAGGTGACGCAAAACCCATTAAACAACACCCCTATAGAGTTAATCCGGAAAAAGCTGCTTTGATAAAAGATGAAATTGATTATATGCTCAAGAATGATATCATTGAGCCCAGTTTCAGCAACTGGAGTTCCCCATGTCTCCTAGTCCCGAAAGACGGTGGATCTTTCAGGTTTGTGACCGACTTTAGGAAGGTAAATGCGCTTACCAAAGCTGATTCCTATCCATTACCTCGAATAGAAGACGTTATTGATAAAGTTGGTCAAGCTAAGGTAATTTCCAATATTGATTTACTTTCAGGATACTGGCAAATCCCCTTATCTGACCGTGCAAAAGAAATATCTGCTTTTGTAACCCCTAATGGTTTTTATAGATACAAACGTATGCTCTTTGGTATGCGAAATGCTGGTCAAACTTTCCAGAGGGTCATTAACTCTGTCATTGCTGACATAGACCAATGTGAGGCCTACATAGATGATATAGTTGTATTTTCTAATACTTTTGAAGAACATATTGTTCAGTTGACTAACCTTTTTAGAAAATTGTCTGAAGTGAATTTTACTGTAAACTTGCATAAAAGTGATTTCTGTAAAGGTTCAATTACCTATTTGGGTTATCAAGTGGGAACGAACCAAGTTCGGCCCATTGAAGCTAAGGTAGATGCTATTGTAAGGTTACCTCCTCCCAAAAATTGTAAAGAAATCAAAAAGTTCCTTGGGATGGCTGGTTACTATAGGCGGTTCTGTCAAAACTTTTCAGCTATTGCTGAACCTCTTACTGCATTATTGAAAAAGGGTGTTGAGTTTGAATGGTCAAATAAATGTCAAGAAGCTTTTTTAACCATTAAGTCATTCTTATCTAATGCTCCTGTTATGGCTGCCCCAGATTTCAGCAAGCCCTTTAAACTTGCCATTGATGCTAGCAACTTAGCCATTGGCTCAGTCCTATTTCAAGAAGACAACATGGGGATTGACCATCCCATTGCCTTTTTTTCCAGGAAGTTAAATGAGAACCAAAAGAATTACTCTACTATTGAAAAAGAAGCTTTAGCTTTGGTTTTGTCATTACAACATTTTGAAGTCTATGTCACTTCTTCAACCAATCCAGTCAGAGTGTTTTCTGACCATGATCCCCTGAAATTTACCTCTAAGTTAGGACAGACAAATCAAAGAATATTGAGATGGTGTTTATATTTCCAAAATTTTAATCTGGAAATTTCACACATTAAGGGTAGTGATAATGTTGTGGCTGATTGTTTGTCAAGGATGTAAAATTTTATTGCACACATTGATCATGTGACATGTTTTGTGGTTCATTAAGACCATACACAGGTGTTGTGTTTGGGTGACACTCACATAAAAATGAGTGGTATGAGTTTTGAATTTTTTCAAGAGACAATCATGTTGAATATTTTGTTTATTTGTAGGTGAACCTTAATTAAAGGTGGTTTTTGATTATATGTAATCTTTTATAATAAAATGTCCCATATGACTCAGTTGATATTGTAGCTAGTCATTGAAATAAAGGTCTTACCCTGGCGGGTTTACCACTTTTAATATCCACATGGAAATATTGTAATACCCTTTTTTGAGGGATTGTGATGTATAATTACTTTTTGAAGGGTTACTCCCCTTTTACCAATTGTAAAAGTTTGAGTTACTTCCCTTTTATGTTCAGGGATATTTTCATCTGGTATTATGATTTTGATTGCCTACATTTGTAAAACATTTTTTTTTTTATTTCATTGCCAGATTGGTTCCTTATGTATGTTTTTGTGGAACCTATCTGTCACTTCCAAAAAGGGAGGGGATGTGACCTACTTAGGTCGAGTCAGGTTCCATTTTTATTTTGACATTGTATAATACCTTATATGGATTGATGGTGCAACTACCTGGGTTTTTCCACTGTCTTATTAAGGGTGTCTAGGTCCCAGAAATTTTCCATAAAGATCTGATTGATTAATTCTGATCAGATGACCATCCCAACCAATGACTACATGAGTTGAGGATAACCTCCCCTGTGGCCTAAGTCTTTAACTGGATCAGACACACGCAACACGTGGCAGTCTACCTTGATCAAACGGTCTATTAAGACCAGGCCGTCCATATTGTCCGGCAATCGATTTTAACCATTTGAACGTGAGAGAACTTAAGTCCTGTGTGTGTTATGCTTTCTTAAGTTGATTTAGTCTTCTAGTATAGTATTACTTGTCGCCAAGTGATTCTTGAAGCTATAGCAGTGTTGTGTGACCTGTGGCTATTTTTATACAATGTTGAAATCTGTGATAGTGTTTTTTCTTACGCTTTGTAAGTTGGGTTTTGTCATTTTATAAATTAAATATTTTATCTAGCTTAACCTTGTGTTCTGCCACAACTGTGTTCGCTTATTAAAGGTTGTATGCAGATTGGATGAGTGTTAACTTCAATAGTGTCACTAGTTTTCCCTAGACATCAAAATCGAGCCCTAGTGTGTTGTTGAGTTAGTGTTCATCCATTTAGGCTTTAAGTCATTTGCATATAACCCCGAAAAAAGAATCCGGGGACGTTCACCATCTATCTGGCTGGTAGATAGGTAAACGTTACAATATATATATATATGTGAATGTGTGTGTCTGAGTGTCTGTGTACGTCTCTCTCTCTCTCTCTCTCTCTCTCTTTCTCGCTGTATATATATATATATATATATATATATATATATATAGATAGATAGATATATAGATATGTGTGTGTCTGTGTGTGCGTGTGAATGTGAATGTGAATGTTTGATCTGAGTGACTGTGTACGTCTCTCTCTCTCTCTCTTAAGTCTCTTTCTCTCAATATATATATATATATATATATATATATATATATATATATATATATATATATACATATTTATATATATATGTAGTGTGTATTCAGTGTACTCGGACAGTTTGACAAAACTCCAATTGCATACATCAGCCTACTTTTCAAATTCTAAGGTAAATATAACTCGCCGGATGATAACACTGGGACAGGAACCATAATCTACCTAACCCCGGAGAAGGGAGATAACCCAAGACTTATCTATCTGCAGATATACATTTTTAGGCTCTGCGTCCAACAGCTGGTAGTATTTCAAGCATCGTTTGTTGACCCAAAGGCTAATGTATCCTGCACGTACCCTCAATTAACTCGCTGCACTGACAATGCATTTGTCAGATAAAACACTGATTAAGACCCAGTAGCGATCGGCCGATACAATTAACCGTTATTTAACCGTCGTAACTCATCTCTAAGACTAATTAACTAGATTTTTTATGGGTCTATCTAGACCAAATATTTTTGGCTGGTAGACGGGGAAAAATCTGGCCACATTTTTTACCTAGTAGATAACGTTGATTCGCTCAGAGTAGGCAATGTGTTTCTATTAATAGCGAATAGATTTGTACCGAAATTTTCCGTGTAAAGTTTTTATAACCTCCGGTATTAAAAAAGGCAACGGACTAGAAAAATTAATCTTTTTTTTACAACTTAACCTAATTTATAATTATGGTGTCAGGGGTGGAACTACAGTGCCGCCAGACCCCGCAATGCGGGGGGGGGGGCCCAGACCAATTGGGGGCCCAAAAAATCCTGGCTAAATTATTTAAAAAAAAAAAAAAAAAAAAAATAGGTGGAGGTCGAGTTATCTTTCTTCTACAGTTAGAGACAAACACGATAGTCGGCAAACGTCTTTGAGAAAAATGCACTGACTATAGCTCGAGAGACCGCCAGACATATAGACAACTTCAAAGACGAAGCATCTGAAATTTGACTGTGCCGGTACGCTTTGAAATCGGGCTGGGGAAATGTTGCGACGAGGCGACTATCCTGGTCTTCTAGACTCTAGACAATCGAAAAAAGTCGGCACTATTGATGTAGATGTTTATCGGCGCTTTCTTGTCCCCTTCCCTTCCCAACTCTCTCTTCCCCCTCCCCCCTACCCCTCACTTCTACCCCTCACCACACCCTTACTCTTACAATAAGATGTAATGCATAGATTAACGAACCGTCTATGAACTGTAAACTGACCACTTCTGCACATTTTGTTAAAGACACTAGTCAGTAGTTGTTCATTTACCTGATGAACAGGGGCGGAACTACAGTCCCGCCAGACCCCGCAATGCGCGGGGGGGGGGGGGGGGGAGGCCGTTTAGGGGCCCACGGCTGACCAAAAAAAATTTTTTTTTAAATTTTGAATTTAATTTTTGCCTTAATATTTGGTTTGTAAAAGAAAAACACTGTAGCTGCGGTACGATTATCTTTATTTTACAGTCACTATACCACGCTCTTCCGCAAAAGATAATATCCATTACACAAACTACAGTGTAAAATATAGGCAACTCTTCAAATTTTGAATGACTTCTTTGACTCGTTGCCCCCCCCCCTCCCTTTGATAGCTAAATAGAGGACACGTAACTGTTTGACCGATCCTCCAAAGTATACTGTGGCGGATGGGGCAGGGGATGGGGACCAAAAAGGGAGTTAAAAAATTGTCGACAAATTCTTTACATATTTAAAACAGTTATTTATAGTTGTATTTTTTAACCATCGTCAAGGCCGAGTTCTATTTCCCTACAATCAAACACACGCTGTCGCCGGCAAAATTCTTTTTAAAAAAACAACAAAGTCCATAGCACGAAAAGCCGCTACATATGAAGTGGGCTTTCAATACTTTCATGATGCGCGGTTCTTATTTGAGGCATTGGTAGGGGACCCGAAATCCATTGTACATTTTTCAATGTTAATATGTGTTTGTGATAGTGGTTGAATTTGTATCCTGTACTATCTTGTATCGTACAAATAATTTTAAAAAAATAATATAATACTAGAAACTTCAGTTTTATATACGTTTACTTGTTTTTGATTTTACAAGAAATATAGTAAACTTTTAAGGCCTATACTTCAAATTATCTCCCCTGAGTAAGTTTTACAATGGGCGATGCTGGCGTACATAGATCAAGGCGTTTTGTTGTCCCTTTCAAGTTTTTTTTCCCGAGCCGACCCCTATCCCATCCCTCTTTCTCAACCTCACAAGTATCGAGGAGATAAATGTATCGTTTATGAACTACTTCCTAACCGCACGATTCACCACTTCAGCACATTTTGTCAGACACTAGACAGCACTAGATCTAGTCAACACATATTAATTTACTTTCATAGTATTAGGCACATCTAATTCACAAAACAGGGCAGGTAAGATTATTTTTTATATAATTATTTAGAAATTAATTAGAACGTTTAGAATTAATTGAACATTGAGGTGGGGGTGTGTGAGGGTCTGGCTTTTTGTTAATCCCCCCCTCCCCTAAATCAGAAGGTTATCCAACGCGTGACCTGGCCACATACAGTTGTACATGTGAAAAACATTTTTCTCTCTATTATTATTATGCATTACTGCATCATTCACCCAATCGCCATGAAAACTTGGGAAGCTGTTGAGTACAGCCCCGCAAAGGTTTCTGTCATAGGCCTAACATTTGTACATATTTGAGTGGGGACTCCTAACGGAAATATTTGTTTCTAGTTCCGCCACTGATACACATGACATGTTGTTGTGATTAGATTTAATTGTATTTTTTTTTTTTCAAAACCCGATCAGGCCAGAAATGAGTATCCTATGTTCGTATTGTGTGTTTATATATATATATATATATATATATATATATATATATATATATATATATATATATATATATATATATATATATATATATATATATATATATATGGGGGGCCCAAAAAATTTTTTTGCGGGGTGGCCTATTTTTTCTAGTTCCGCCACTGTATGGTGTACATCTATATACACGTACCAGAGAAGCGTAGAAGAATACTTTAAATAAAATTTAAAATTATGTAGCTGAAACGCACTAAGCGTTGAGTTGAATCTGTATTTTTTTTTCGGAATTTTCCGGTAATAAAGTGCAACAGTGGGTATTTCCCTTTAACGCATCAAATTTCATCCGTAGTCGAATAATTTATTCCAAATGAACACAAAAGAAATTTCAACACTATATTTAGACTCGATTACACGGGAAGTATCGATGCTGAACATGAACCGACTACCTGCTATGTATTTACATTTTACTTTCGTTTTATAGACTCGGCTCAATGGGGCGTAAATTGATGTCTATTTTGTTTATACACTACGGCTAATGTAATTGGGAGTTACGACTTTGGATCTATGCTGTTAGGGGTGAGCTGAACTTCTATATGAAGTTCATTCATTTCCATCGTCTATATGTAACAAGAACTTCTAAATACATAAGTATGCGTATCTGTACTCTTTAACTATTAAATAATCGTTCTGTGTCTGATTCTGTCCATATATCCACATACTAACCGAAATGAATTCTTAAATATTTATTTTATCGAAAGTCTTATAAATACCAAAATTGATCACTAAACCTCTTTAGCGAAGCCAGCACAAACATCCCAACAATTCTACAGAACCCACACATATCCCACACTTTATAGAACCCACACAAATATTCCCACACTTCTACAGAACCCACACAAATATCCCCACACTTTATAGAACCCATACAAACATCCCCAAACTTCTATAGAACCACACAAATATCCCCTCACTTTCCTCAATGCTCTGTATTCCCCTTATCCACGCCATCACCAACCACAATTCCGTCACCCCTACAAAAAATGCCATCACCACACACACAATAAAAAAACCACACCAATCACTCACACGATCTAAACAAACCTCAACAAAACCTGCTCTCTCTTCCCCAGCCGCTAACGTTAATCCCCGATTAAATAGCCAAATAATACGACATCAATAATACAAACGACTTCAGACAAATCTACATATTCTGAATTGCCGCATCTCATACAAAAATTCCCAGCGCGCTATGGGTTCTTTTATTCCGTCCAGCGTCAACAAGCGCGTCTATACTACAAGTGGTTTTCTAGTTAAATATTTTAGCGGCGCGAGGGTTTTAGATTAACGCTACTGTTTTGTTCAAAATATAAAATGTTAGTTTGTCTTTAAAAATGTGTTTGTTTACTTTTTTTAAAAAGAATATGTATTGGTATTTATATTCAAATTATATCTAAATATTTAAAATTGGGAATTTTTTAGAATTCGATTTTCTATGTTTTTTTTTTATTTTTGTTGTGTTAAATTCGACCCTTAAATAAACTGAAAGTACTGTTTGCGATTTAGTTGCACATTTATCTCAGAAGTACCGTTTTCACTTTAAATTATTGAAGATTAGATCATACTGGTTTCCAAAAATAGACTCTTCCAAAATAAATAGGTGAGCTATATTGTTAACAGCGTGTTATGACTATGGTTAGGGTTGCTGTTTATGGTTGGGGTAAAATTATGATTAGGATTGTGGCTTAAGGTTGGGGTATGATTATGGTTAGGGTTGTTACTCAATCAAAATTGGGGTTAGGGTAAAAAATTAAAATAACGTTAGCGTTTTTTTTAGTATCCACTCAGTTTTTAAAAGAGGCCACAAAAGATTGAGGTTGTCATAGCAATTGCAAGTTTAAAGAGCAAGCCGAACATTAAATTGTCAACTTTAACAACTAATAACACATTTTTATGGAAGAGTCCTGAAGAGAAAATTGGAATGAAAATTTTTATGTACTTTAAAGGTCAAGGACAATCAATTAGGTCATCAAGGACACGGTGATAAAGATTATCATAATCATCTTCTCCCTTGGATACCCCCCACACACAGAACAGACAAAGTAGAGTTTATTTATTTCAATGACCTACAGTGGGATAGTGTGGTCAGCACTAGGTCCTCTGACTTAGTTCACCTAACGTGAGTCAGGTACCCATCAGAGCTGAGTGGACTCAGGGACTATAAAATCACGATACCGATCATAATGGGTAAAATTATCCATGTTAAAATATTTTAAGACATAAAAAGGTAATCCTACTTTTTTACAACAAAAAAAAAAATAATAAATAAAAAAATTAACCTAAGAATACTACATACATGTAACTTAGCCTTTTAATGTCTGTATTCTTTTTTTTAAAAGTGCTCTTATTTCCATTTCAAATATTTACAGTAGTTTTAACCCTCAATAAAATAGCAATAGAGCTTCGCGTCTTTTATTTTTTATTTAAATATGATAAGTGAATCGATTATAATGTCAAAGCTTACGTAAAGCCTTTTTTAAAAAATAATAACAACGAAATGATTTATCAAAATTGAGTAAGTTTTTAAAAAAAAATTACAAATAAAATTGCCTCCCCTTAAATTATGATAGATTACTTCCCCTTTGTCGGGCCACCTGAAATGAAGTTACCTCCCGTGTTGTTACGTGTTGAAGACAATCGATCACATCAGAGATTAGCCGACGTCCTTATATGCACGTGGGGAGGTTTTGAATTCTATCACACCCTGCCGGAACCGGCTGAAGAAAAAAAATCTAGAACCATCCATCTATAATACTTTTCCCAAAACTAGGATGAATATTCGGAATTTTTTTTTTACTTTCTCGTGTGCAGAGTATAAAGGAAATATTGTAATCGTGGTGAATAATTAACAGATATCTTGACAGTTTTCACATTTTTACTCCTTCCTACTTTATCCTATGCGGAATATAAAGGATGTATTGTGATAGTAAAAAAAATCTAAATCGCGATCTCGACAAATTTTGTCGTTTTATAATTTTCCGGAGTCGGAAAATATTGCAATTATGTAAGTTTTTGTGTGTTTGTTAACACGATAACTTAACGACCATTTCAGTTAGGCTGAAATAATAAGAATTAATAAGTATTACATCGAATATTTTATTCTGTATCAACTTTTAAGAGACTTCCGTTAACCGTAAGTGTTATTACTGTACTTCCGTTTTATCAATAGCAACAATTTTACCTATAATTACTAAATTGTATGTGCAGAGTTCTTTCAACTTTTGAACGATTTCCGGTTAGAGGATATGGCACTTCTCATCCTTAAGAATATTCTAAGAAACTTCCTCTACTATGTGTTGTTTTCTCAACAAAAATAATATTTTGAAACCGATCAGTTCTGTCATAAAATTATATTTTTCAAAAGCCAGATTGCACTGAAACTTCCTTTCTACTTTACTTTTATAAAAGAATATTCTAGAAAGTTTAGAAGAAATCATTTCCGATTTTTTTTATTACCTTAAATTTGCCATTTCGCACCGAGTTGTCTGAAAGTATTTATTTTTCCGTTCTCGTATGTAACCGCTTACGTTTTGTTAATTTTTTCTTTTTTTTTCTCACGTGTAAGGTCACGCTGACCCAGAAAGTGATCTACTTTACCTGGTTCTGCCCCAGCTCTGCTCACCCTCGGATAACCCAGTGACACTCCTCAGCGCCTCACCGCACGCGCGTTCAATCCGTGTGAGTAATTGAGTTTTATGGGCGGTATTTCAGATCATCAAAAACATAAACACGGCGCATCGGAAAGATTTCATGGCGGAGATTAAGGTCAAGTTTTTAAAACCCCCACTCACACACACCCCTTCCCCCCTAATCGCGTACTCTATACCTACAGTCACACAACCTCTCCAATCTCTCCAATCTTTACAATCTCTCCACTCTCTCCAATCTTCCACTCTTTCCAATTTCTCCGTTCTCTCCGATCTCTCTAATTTCTCCAATCTCTCCACTCTCTCCAATCTTTCCAATCTCTCCAATATCTCCAATATCTCCAATCTCTCCGATCTCTCTAATTTCTCCAATCTCTCCAATCTCTCCAATCTCTCCAATCTCTCCAATCTCTCCAATCTCTCCAATCTCTCCAATCTCTCCAATCTCTCCAATCTCTCCAATCTCTCCAATCTCTCCAATCTCTCCAATCTCTCCAATCTCTCCAATCTCTCCAATCTCTCCAATCTCTCCAATCTCTCCAATCTCTCCAATCTCTCCAATCTTTCCAATCTCTCCAATCTCTCCAATCTCTCCAATCTCTCCAATCTCTCCAATCTCTCCAATCTCTCCAATCTCTCCAATCTCTCCAATCTCTCCAGTCTCTCCAATCTCTCCAATCTCTCCAATCTCTCCAATCTCTCCAATCTCTCCAATCTCTCCAATCTCTCCGATCTCTCCAATCTCTCCAATCTCTCCAATCTCTCCAATCTCTCCAATCTCTTCAATCTCTCCAATCTCTCCAATCTCTAATCTCTTCAATCTTTCTAATCTCTTCAATCTCTCAAATCTTTCCAATCTCTTCAATCTCTCAAATCTTTCCAATCTCTCCAATCTCTAATCTCTTCAATCTCTTCAATCTCTCCAATCTCTCCAATCTCTCCAATCTCTCCAATCTCTAATCTCTTCAATCTTTCTAATCTCTTCAATCTCTCAAATCTTTCCAATCTCTTCAATCTCTCAAATCTTTCCAATCTCTCCAATCTCTAATCTCTTCAATCTCTTCAATCTTTCCAATCTCTCCAATCTCTCAAATCTTTCCAATCTTGAATTCGTATAATTAAATCTAATCCCTGGTTGCCCTATATTTGTCCCCAACATCTGCTCCAGACTACAGCATCACCAGACAAGGTTACCATAGCGTGACCCAGAAACACACTGACCTATATTTGCATTTTAATTAATGAAATTAAAAGTCAGATGCCACCAGCTCACCCTAATCAATGCACTCCAACACGCGCAGTAAAATTTATTCTAACCAACAACACATTCTAACCAACATAGCCAACAGTACATTCTAATCAACATAACCAACAACACATTTTAACAAACAACAATAATCTAACCAACAACACAGTTTAGTCAGCACACACCAACGAACACAATCCAACACAGACAGTCCACATTGAAATATAACACAACACACCTAACTTGCGCTCTAACAAAGACTCTAATAATAATCATTAAAAAAGTTTTAAAAAACCCACGTTTTCTGATTGAACTAAAAAGTAGAAAATAAATGCTATACATCACAATAATGCAAGCGATCACTCTACTATAAGCGATGAAAAACGTGGGGCGCCGAAGTAAAAGTTATATTACTATTGATTAGATCAGGGGTCTCCAAACTTTTCAGCCCGAGGGCCGCATTAAGTATCAAATTTCAGTTCGGGGGCCAGTTTCTTCCAGGCATGTCTTTGATTTTTCTGGGCAAAGTTCCTCAGCCATCACCAACAAACGTTTTTTCCGTGGACAAAAAGATCTCCGCGGGCCGGATAAGAGGACCTCGCGGGCCGTAGTTTGGAGACCCCTGGATTAGATAATACTATTGACTTTTATTAGGGAGCTTGTAGAGAGTCAACAGTATTAGAAACTGTAAGAAAATTACGGCGCCCCACGTTTTTGTCTGTTTGTTTGCATTAAAATCTTGCTATCGATTTTATCTTTTCACTTTTTTTTGGGTAAACGAAGACAACTCGTAAAAAGACAACTCGTAAAAAGACAACTCGTAAAAAACACGTTGTTTGAATACGTTACTGACTAGAACACATAGATTTGAACCCGTGTCGAGTGGGATAGCAATCGTGTGCCCAACCATATCGTCTCCCCCATACTGGCCACCAGTTGTTACGGTTGTTTGTACACAAATTACAGTTACTGGGTTATGTCCCTTTTTCCCCACGTTTTTACTACAACGAGCCGACCCGCGGCGTATCATACGCCGCTATTTAGTTGATTTATTTTCTACTTTCAGTAATTCATAATTTGTGAATTCGACAGTACCAATGCTGCCACTGAAAATATTTGCTTTAAAACACTAACCCCCCTCCTTTCCCCTAACCCCGACCCTACACCCCCCCCCCATGAAAGCAGCCTCCTCTTAGTTACCTCCTGTAAGTTTAAAGTCGGTTCAAGCTTAACTATCTGCCCCTAATAGCCGTCACTAAACCTGGCTGTACGGTTTGTAAACATTAACGTGACCACAGCTCAGCAGACCATGTGGGGGTGGGGTAGGGTGGTAGTGATAGTGATAGAGAGAAAGAGAGGGGACTGTAAGGAGGCGCTTGCAGCTTGTTTTCTAACGGCTCGCAGAGGAGAATTATATATATAGATTATATAGCGGTTTAAAATGCTCAATAAAATGTTTCCATGGATCAATTTAGTAATAATAACAATTGAATATTCTATTGTCATCCAAAACAAAGCTTCCCTGAAAATTTTAGCGCGCTAGCTAACTGGGAAGTGCCAGAAATTTCGATCGCAAGATTTGATTGGAAAGACAGAGACGAAAGCAAGTTAAAGAAAACGTGGGGAAAAAACTTGAACAACATCACAACACAAAATTGTAACCATGTTCAACTTAAATAACGTCATTAACAACAATAAACGGTCTTATGTTTTTCTAATATTTAACATCATTTTCAACATTTGATGAAGGGAGTGTGTGGCCTAGTGGTAGAGCGCTAGACTGCAACCCGAAAGTCTCGAGTTCGAATCCGTATTCAAAACAACACAACGTCCCTGAGTCCACTCAGCTGTGATGAGTACCTAACTCACGTCATTCAACTGAACAAAAGTACAATACACAACAGAATAGACGAATGGTGCATAATCAACACAGGTTGATCGTGCAGCAACAAAACAACAGCCATCAATAACAAGCAATCAATCTGACAACTTGTTTATACAATCGATGGGAAGCGCACTGACTATAGATCAAATCGAAACAACTCCCCAACCCCCCACCCCCTTTCCACTTTGGTTCACGTGACCCATGTTTATGCAGGATGTCACCACTCATGTCAGGTCAGCGTGACATACAGTTCTATTTTAATATTTTACTTATAGCACGGTACGTTTTCATATTTAAAATGAACACTAACAGTGGTTACTTTGAGGGAGGGGGAAACGAGATCGTTCAACTGTTTCTGCCCTCACCAACCTCTACAGTGTTTCTTCCAGACTTTTTCTCCGGGGGGGGGGGGGGGGGGAGCAGGACTAAATTTTCCGGGGTGTGGGGGCGGACACTGGTAAAATTATATTTTTTCTATATACATTTCTATTTCGTTCGGGGGGGGGGGGGGTAGACTTTTTTTAACCCACATCCTCCTCCCCTTACCCCATGTCACATAAGTCTAAAATCCGACCCTTACCCCCTTTTACATATATAGCTGACCCCTATGCTGTTGATTACAAGATATGAATTGTTGATTTAAAGACATATGTTTTCATAAGCTGTATCATATATGTAATTATCATATAGATAATTTACCACCGTAATACCACTCTGTTATGTAACACCGCGTATAAAGTAAAAGTAGCGTTAAATTACAATTTTAATTTATTTTGTTTAATATTTCACCCTGTCAATTCCCTTAGTACATTCCCCTTTGTCAATTACCCCCAATGAAGGGAGAGAATAACATGGTATTATTGACGAATTGGGTAATCTCCTAAACTCGGTTTGGTGGTCATGATATATGATAGTAATATCGTAATACAAGAGACGGTGTGGACTAAACGGTATATCGCTTAGCTGCTAACCCGTAAGTCTCGAGTTCGAATCGAGGTCCAAGTCTGTAGAACGTCCCTGAGTCCACCCAGCTCTGAGGGATACCTAACTATGTTAGGGAAAGTAAAGGCGGATGTGCATAGTGCTAACCACATTATTTCTTCATACGCCGAGATCAAGAAACATATCAACTCTTCTGCATCTGCGAAATGGACCGCGAGGTCTAAAGAGGATTCTTTACTTTGTTTTTAAATATGTTATCTGTACAAGATATAACAGTACACATAATGTACACAATCCGGTACACATCCCTGCCTGGTTCCCCTATAAAATTCCATCCGACTCCTGTACGTGCTCCTAGCAAGCACACCACGCCAGTTCCAGTAACATTTTTCTGCAAATATTGAAACCAGCCGTCCTATTAAAAAAAAAAACATGAAAAAAATAAACAAAATTTAAAAATCCGACGTATCCAGCGACCTTAACTGTAGCTAGACCAGAAGATGAAATGGAAAATGATATTTTACTTGGAGCGTTGAGATAAGAATGTTTTTGGCTTGGTATTTCGTTTTTGTTGTTTTATAAATTTTTTTTGTCTACATTTGTTGCAGCATGGATCAGTTGTTCAACTATTAAAGCTCCTTCAGACGTAAAAGTTTGGTGAAAACTGCAGTGGTTGTATTTAATTTGTTAATGTAATACACGCTACCATTGCCTGTTTGAAGGCTGATCTTTATGTGTATTATGTATTAAAATATATTTATTAGAATCGACGGTTGAACCGGCTGTCGTTATAAAGCAATGATCACCTGTTTCCGTGACCTCGGCATAACAGTGAGGTCACTTTAAGTCCAGTCAGGCTTTCTTTGAGTCGAACGGTAGATCTCATAACCGCTAACCCGAAAATCTCAAGTTCGAATCTGTATGCCGTCCCTGAGTTCGCTCAGCTAGTTTGGGTACTCAGGTTATGGAAACTAAAGCGGCGGGCATAGAGCTGACCACACTGTCCCATGTTTGTCGATGTATTAAATACAGATGAATTCTATGGCTACCTAACGGAACAAGTATACTACTACTAAGGTTACATAGCAGAACTACAAGTAAACTACTACTAAGTTTACCTTACGGAACAAGTAAACTACTGCTAAGGTTACCTAGTAGAACTAAACTACAACTATGTTTACCTAATGGAACTAGTAAACTACTACTAAGTTTATCTAATGGAACAATTAAACTACTACTAAGTTTACCTAATGGAACTAGTAAACTACTACTAAGGTTTATAGCAGAAAAAGTAAGGTTACCTAACGGAAAAATAAACTACTACTAAAGTTACCTAACGGAATTAAACTACTACTAAGGTTACCTAGTAGAATCTAAGTTTACCTAGCAGAACTACAAGTAAACTACTACTGTTACCTAATGGAATAAGAAAACAACTACTAAAGTTACCCAACGAAACAAGTAAACTACTACTAAGTTAACCTAGCAGAACTAAAAGTAAACTACTACTACGTTAACCTAGCAGAACTAAAAGTAAACTACTACTAAGTTAACCTAGCAGAACTAAAAGTAAACTACTACTAAGTTAACCTAGCAGTACTAAAAGTAAACTACTACTAAGTTAACCTAGCAGTACTAAAAGTAAACTACTACTAAGTTAACCTAGCAGTACTAAAAGTAAACTACTACTAAGTTAACCTAGCAGAACTAAAAGTAAACTACTACTAAGTTAACCTAGCAGAACTAAAAGTAAACTACTACTAAGTTAACCTAGCAGTACTAAAAGTAAACTACTACTAAGTTAACCTAGCAGTACTAAAAGTAAACTACTACTAAGTTAACCTAGCAGTACTAAAAGTAAACTACTACTAAGTTAACCTAGCAGTACTAAAAGTAAACTACTACTAAGGTTACATATCGTGTACACACTACCGTCCTCTAGAGAACTGATTCTCATCTCGCCGCCCAAACTTTTTTCCTATCATACGGCTGTAAAAATAAACGCAATCCTCGCTTTATTTCTTAATCTCATTTTCCCTTAATTAAAATCTCGTCAACGGAGATCCAGGAAAAAAAAGTTATCGATGAAGACAATTTTATTCTGATCCAAATGTCGTCTAACATTCGGCTTAGTTTGGCTTATTGATTGCTAGTTAATTAGGCGGTGGTAATCAAATTTTAAGATGTATTTTTGTTAAAGAAAAAAATATTTTTCAATCAGACTTGTGTTATGTTTTTACTATTGTTTTTTTTTTATTAGTTTTTAATAAATATATATTAGATTAAGTTTAATTAATTTGATACGGTGAAACTGTTATTAGCAAAAAAACTGAATCAGTTGCGGTTCAATTAATTGAATGAGACATTTTTTTTATCTGAAAGCATCGTGACGTCAAACTAATTTTGGTGTTTGTTTTTTATGCATGTTTCGGGAATTCCCATAGCACAAAGTTATTTTTAGCATGAAGTTGAAAGCAAGGTTAGTTGTAGTAGTATGGGTAGTGGTAGTGGTGGATGTTGTGATGGTAGTGGGTGATGGGTCATGGTAGTTGTAGTAGTGTGAGGGTTAGTGTGGGGATGGGACGTGGTAGTGGTGGATGTTGTGATGGTAGTGGGTGATGGGTCATGGTAGTTGTAGTAGTGTGAGGGTTAGTGTGGTGATGGGACGTGGTAGTGGTGGATGTTGTGATGGTAGTGGGTGATGGGTCATGGTAGTTGTAGTAGTGTGAGGGTTAGTGTGGGGATGGGACGTGGTAGTGGTGGATGTTGTGAGGGTTAGTAGAGGATGGGTTTTAAGAAAGTGAGATGGTAGACTGGGATGAAATTGTATATTCTGGGTGTTGTCGAATGGATGGATAGTGGGATACACACTTGGATATAATTTCAGATGCATTGTGGGATAGCTGGTACGATGGATATGCAATGTGATGTATATTAGATAATATAGTTGGGTATGAGTGTTGGACTAGATAGTTGAGTTATGATATATATATATATATATATATATATATATATATATATATATATATATATATATATATATATACATATATATATATATATATATATATTTATATATATATATATGATATATGATATATATATTAACATATTGACCTGTAACGATTTGGTATTTTTCTTCCTTCCAATTGACTTTACCTACTAGAACAAATTCCACTTTGGCTTTCGAAAGACGCTCACTATTTAATGATTTAAAAAAACACGCAGACGAAAGCTAAAAATAACTTGACCCATTAACCTATTGATTACTGTAGCAGGTTGCCAGAGATCGGGCGAGTAAAAAAAAAACAACTCACCGTAGAAACGAAACGAAACGTCTAAAAAGTCTTTTTAAAAAGTCTTTAAAAACAGGTATTTATAATGCGCCTGGAAGATTTAAAGCGTGTATTTTGGTTTGTGTGGTGTGTACGATTATAGTAAAGGTATAGGATGTGCTAGTCAGCTTTAGGATAAGAGGATACCTTGCAGAGAAATATTTTAATGGGAAGTGTGTGCTATCAGCTTGGCAAAAACACAAGTATATATATAATATCTAGATGAATTATATATATATATATATATATATATATATATATATATATATATATATATATATATATATATATACATAGTGAAAGGACAAATGATCTCAGGACAAAAGATACTACTTTTTTGCTAAAATTAAACAGTTTTCAAAATGGAGGTGTAAATCCTATATTTCAACAGCTTTTCCAAATACACGCAAAAACAATAATTCGTCAAACTGATATAATACCATCTGGCAGGATCAGAGTTCAAACAAACTGAAACCAACTATTACAAAACGATGCCCAACATACAAAACCAACCTTTAGAAGAAGACGTCAAATAATGTAAAAAAAAAATCATAAGAGAAAGACGTCTTCTATATAAAAAAACCACCTGCTAAAAACGTCCAACTTACTAAAAAAAACACGCAATTAAAATAAAACGTCAAATATTTAAAAAAAGCTTCCTTTAGAAGACTACATCAAACAATAAAACCACCCATCTGATCAAGACATTAAACAAAAAACCACCTATTTGACAGAGACGACAAAAAAACAAAATAAACCCCAAAAAAGCCACCCTTCAGAAGAAGACGTCGAACAAAAACTACCCATTTTATCAAGACTTCAAACAAAAAACCACCCGTTAGAAGAAGACGTCAAACAAAAATACCACCGATTTGACAAAGACGTTAAAAAAATTATTTGATCAAGACATCACACACGAAACCACCCATTTGATAAAGACGTCAAACAAAACACCACCCATTAAAGAAGACATCAAACAAAACACCACCCGTTAAAGAAGACGTCAAACAAAACACCGCCCATTAAAGAAGACGTCAAACAAAAAACCACAAGATGAAGACACCACCATATACACAGCTGACCCAATAACGAGCCTCCTTCTGACTTGCTCCACATCACCGACTCCGCGTCTGACGATTTCCCTCCATAATCACCACCGCGATTCCGCGCTGATAAAATTCCCACCTTTGAATCTATCCACCGTCTCACCTTAGCCAGAATCACCTGGCACCGAGTTTCAAGTCTGTCTGATAGAACTTCGCTCCTGGCCGCTTATCTACTGTCCCATTAGTTTCCTCCTGCTTAAAACACAGCTCATTTTCGTTACACAAAAATTACACTGCAGGGCTGAAATAAACTTGTTGTTTTTTAACGCTGTCATTTCAATGAAATCTTGCGTTTTATACATGATTGCCGTACGCCTGTTAGATATAATCAACTAGTTTTGTCGAGGATAAAAATGGTGGAAACGTTAAAAATTTATTTTAACGTTTTAGAAACATAAGTTAGCACATCGAAACGAGAATATCGAATTCTGTCGTTAAAACTAACATTAGAGTTATGGTTTGTGTGTGTGTGTGTGTGTGTGTGTTGTATGAAGAAGGAATGTGTTTGTGACGATGGGTGTACGGGTAAAATTGTGTTCAGGGTAAAATTTAGCGTGTGTGTGTGTATGTATGTGTGTGTGTGGGGGGCAGGGTGAGTGGGTGGGTTTATATATGGGTGGGTGTTTGAGTGTGTGTGCGTGTGAGCATTTTACGTGACATCCGTATGTGTCTGTCTATGTGTGTGTGTGTGAGTGTAAGTTTTAAGTTCGTGAAGTTCATGTATGTGTGTAGGTAGGTGTGTTTTTTGAGTTGGTGGGGTGGGGGTGAGGGTATGTGTGGATGGGTGTGTGTGTGTGTGATTATTTAAGCTCGAGATATCCGTGGAGATTTTTGTGTGGGGTCTGTGTGAGTGGGGGGTCGGGGTTCGTGGCGTCCGTGTGTGTGTGTGAAGGTATGTGTGTTATTGTGTTGGTGGGTGTAGGCGTGGGTGTGTGTGTGGGTGTGTGTCAGTGTTTGTGTGTGTTTAATTTAACTTCGTGACGTCCGCATGTGTCTGTGTGTGTTTGATTGCCTGTGTATGTGTGTGCCAGCTAGCTCTAGTGAGTAAGCACAGGCTTATGCCTGTATGTGTGTGTCAGAGATTTCAAACAACACAGTGGCAATGTGGTACGTCATAAGATAACAGAACACAAAACTGTGCACACACAATCAGGTGACCTTTATATTTGTACGAGAGAGAAACGTTACATAAGAAAACACATTCTAGAGTTTTAGATCCGTACGGTGTTAGCTCAAATTGTTCATCCCATAAGGTGTCACCTCAAATAGTTCAACCCGTACGGTGTAACAATCAAATAGTTCAACCCATACGGTGTAACAATAAAATAGTTCAATCCGTACGATGTAACAATCAAATAGTTCAACCCGTACGGTGTAACAATCAAATAGATCAACCCGTATGGTGTATCAATCAAATAGATCAACACGTACGGTGTAACAATCAAATAGTTCAACCCGTACGGTGTTCCAGCAAATAGTTCATTCCGTACAGTGTAACAATCAAATACTTCAACCCGTACGGTGTAACAATCAAATAGTCAAACCCGTACGGTGTAACAATCAAATACTTCAATCCGTACGTGTAAAAATTAAATAGTTCAACCCGTACGGTGTAACAATTAAATAGTTCAACCCGTACTGTGTAACAATCAAATACTTCAACCCGTACGGTGTAACAATCAAATAGTTCAATCCGTACGGTGTAACAATCAAGTAGTTTGATCCGTACGGTGTAACAATCAAATAATTCAATCCGTACAGTGTAACAATCAAATAGTTCAACCCGTACGGTGTAACAATCAAATAGTTCAATCCGTACGGTGTAACAATCAAATAGTTCAATCCGTACGGTGTAACAATCAAATAGTTCAACCCGTACGGTGTTGCATCAAATAGTTCAACCCGTACGGTGTAACAATTAAATAGTTCGACTATGAAAGATGTAACCGATAAATATGTATACCTGAAAGTTACATTAAAAAATACGCATATTATATGTGTACGTGTGAAATATGTATTTGTGTGTGGTGTATCCGTATGTGTTTACTTATGTATTTGCATATGAGTTTGTGCATTTGGTCTATTTCTCTCAAAACTTTAACTGGCAGATACATTTTTTATTTTATTTTATGTTTTAACTTTGAAAAAAATACTTGATCATAACAATGTATTCCCTCATATGAAGCTAACGTTTATCGTTTACATATACTGTAAAAAACAAAATCTTAAGTGTAATATGCGTCAATCAAATGTAGTAAAATCTAACAAACTTAAAAACAAACTGCAATCTAAAGACAATCGCTGTTCTAAATAAAAGTCACGCCAATCATAAATGTGTAGTATGTATTGTTTTTTTTTTTTTTTTTGTAAAGTTTCCCTTTCAAACCTGACGGTCTATGGGGCAAGTTAAGTAGAATTCACTTGTTTCTGTGACCTCGGCATATGAAGAGATAGTGTGGTCATCACTATGCCCAGTCGCCTTTACTTTCCCTAACGGTTTACTGACTTAAACCGGATTCGAACACGAGACTTACGGGTTAGCAGTCCAGCTCTCTACCACTAGACCACTCCGTCCCGTTGGTTGTGTTGTTTTTTTTTTTGTTTTCTTTTTTTTTTTTTGTAAAGTAGAACATGGTGAATCATTTGTAATAAAATGGTTTTTCCATAATTTTTTTTTTATAGTTTTTGTTTGAGTTTTTGTGTGTGGTGATTTTAAAACATTTTTTTCTTTATTTTTGTTGTTGATACATATGAAAAAATAATTTATTTTCTATGAGTTAACTTCTCCGTATATCCCAATGGTATTTTATCGGCAGTACAAAATGTAAATATCCTAAATCAAAACTGCCAATCGCTTGACTTATTTTACCCCAATATTGTCTCCCTTGGGCTATTTAGCTGGAGTTCTTTCCCCTTCTGAGTCGGCACCGTAAAACGTTGAAAACAAGACGAATCGATGAGACTTTGAGTAAAAAAAAATGTCAAACTTATCTTCTGGAATCAGTTGGGTTGCAGTACTAAGAATAAATTGCAAGATTTTTAAATTTATTTTTTATATGCCAATCTTGAAAATAGTTTTTAGGACGTGAAATAGTAGGGGAGTCAGATAAAATAGATTTCCGGTGACGATAAAAATGAAGAATATTTAATTGATTGTAAATAAATAGCGGAGGATGGTTAAACAGATAGGTCGGGTGAGGAGTTCGAGATCTAGGGAATAGATCAATTTTTAAGGACGGCAAGGGAAGTAAGTGAGTGGGTTTTAATGACAGGGGAGAGAAGTAGTAATAATTTTAAAATAAAATAAAAAAAACAGCCGGTTTTATATGTGTAAACAGACTTAGATATAAATGTAGGAAACGGAAATAAGGTTTCGGATTTGAAGATTAATAGGGTAATTGCAGCAGAGTTCAACTGTTGATATGGCTTCAGTTGAACCTATCAGGAGTTTACACTCCCACTGGTATAGCTCAGGGGGTCGTCAGGGTACACAAGCTGCCACGACAAGGCTCTAGCACCAGATGGCAGGCACACACTATACACTGACAATAGGATATTATACAGACTAGAGGACGTCTATAGAATCTAGGATGTCCTACAGACTCTAAGGCACCCTATAGACACTAGGACATTATACAGAATCAAGGACATCCTATAGACTCTAGGATGTCCTACAGAATCTAAGACGTCCTATAGAAACTAGGACATTATACGGACTCGAGGACGTCTATAGAATCTAGGATGTTCTACAGAATCTAAGACGTCCTATAGAAACTAGGACATTATACAGACTTTAAGGCGCCTTATAGACACTAGGACATTATACAGACTTTAAGGCGCCTTATAGACACTAGGACATTATACAGACTTTAAGGCGCCTTATAGACACTAGGACATTATACATACTCGAGGATGTCTATAGAATCTAAGACATCCTATAGAAACTAGGACATTATACAGACTCAATGACGTCCTATAGACTCTAGGATGTCCTACAGACTCTATTACGTCATACAGACTAGAGGACTTCCTGCCATAATCACCCCATGCCCCTCTTCTCTCTCAGGAGACGATTCAGTCCCCATTCAGACAATTCCTTTTAGTGGCAGTAAAAAAAAACAGGAAATAGTTTTTTGATAGCTTCGCCGAGATCCGGGACAAAGATTAGATACTTAGATAAGAGATTAAGATTAAAGTATTAGAATATTGGACTTGATGAAGGACAGGCGAGAGACTATGATAAGAGACTAAGATTAGAGACTAAGATTAGAGACTAAGATTAGAGATTAAGATTAGAGATTAAGATTAGAGATTAAGATTAGAGATTAAGATTAGAGATTAAGATTAGAGATTAAGATTAGAGGCTAAGATTAGAGACTAATATTAGAGACTAAGATTAGAGATTAAGATTAGAAATTAAGATTAGAGATTAAGATTAGAGACTAAGATTAGAAATTAAGATTAAAGATTAAGATTAGAGGCTAAAATTAGAGACAGAGTTGAGACTAAGATTAGAGGCTAAGATCAAAGATTAAGATTAGAGATTAAGATTAGAGATAAAGATTAGAGGCTAAGGTTAGAGACTAAGATTATAGACTAAAATTAGAGACTAAGATTAGAGACTAAGATTAGAGATTAAGATTGGAGATTAAGATTGGAGAGTAAGATTAGAGACCGATTAGAGACTTAGATTAACGATATGTACTCTCTGGTACGATTAATGTTTTAGCCTGGTTTACATTAGAATGTTCAAGAAATAACAGAATCATAGGACCGGGATGACGCCAATTGACAGACTGGAATCGTATTTATATTTTTTGTTTAGACATATTTCTGATCTAGTCCATATTTTTCTAAATCAGTCACGCACGATTAAATTAAGCCCCTAATCCAACCTATCCCCCCTCTCTCACACACACACTCACCACTCACTCCCGCACCCCCCCCTCCCCCCGCACCCCCCCTCCCCCCGGCACTCATTTTCAAATATTAACCCTATTTACACTCTTACAACATCTTGACCCTATCCCTCACACACAATCACCCACACATCCTTACCCTCACCACCTTACCCACACTCACCCCCCCCCCCCCCCCACGCCGCCTTTCCCACACCCAGCCGTCTCCATTATTTCAACAGACACCTTATCCCTCTGATTTCTTCATTACAACACATTTCCCTCTTCTACCCATTACAAAGCCGTCTGTGTGCGCATGCGCTATCTTTTGTCCTTTATAAACAGTTGAGTTCTCTGCCTTGAAGAATGCGTCATTCATCTCCGTCCCCATTCTGAATGTCTTCTTCTAAATTAAGCTGCGTCATGTTCTGATAAGGTGTGCTGGGAATCGCAGAGAGAATGCTTTGATTGTTGTTGTTCCTGATTAAGTTGATTGTTTATATACTCCGTTTGGTAGTTCATGGAAGTTGAGGTTTATCAACGTGTGTTTTGATCAAAGTGTGATGGTTATTGTGTGGAGGTCAGTGCGGTGGTGGTAAATGTGTAGTGGTCAGTGTGTGGGGATCCGAGTGTGGTGGTCAGGATGGTTTAGCTTAAGACTGTTAACCTGAATGTCCTTAGTTCGGATCCCGGTCGCTCCCAAGTCTATATATATATATATATATATATATATATATATATATATATATATATATATATATATATATATATATATACAAATTTCAAGTGCCCCCCCCCCCCCCCCCACTCCGAGAAAAAAAGTCTGAAAGAAATATAGTCGAGGACCGACAACACACTCGAGGTCCAAGTTTGTTCTAAAATTGTTATTCATGTAGGCCTACTTCATGCTTGCAAATGTTTGTATGTTGTTCCAAAGTTTGAAACGTATTTTGATGCAAAAGTTTTAATACTAGGAAAGTCTTCCGTGGGCAAAAACTTATAAAACCCACCCGCCCTTGCTTGAACTTGTCTTTAAGGAGGTCATATGCTGGGCAACTGGCCACATTTGCTTCAATAGTATTTGCACCCAATGCTACATTTTCAATTTGCTTTGATATTTTCCTCAGCCACCTCCAACAAAAAAAAAAATTTCCGTGGACAAAAAGATTTCACAGGGCCAGATGAGAAGACCTCGCATCCGGTCCGCGGGCCGTAGTTTGGAGACTATGCTAAATAATCATGCGCACCCCCCCCCCCCTCCCCCCCGCCCCAGCCTACCCCACAATTTCCAGCCTCACCCCAACTGAACTGAACACTTAATGTTTAAAACACCAAACCCAGCTACGAACTTGTTTGAAAATTGCTCAAGACTTGATTAATTATTGATATCGTGTATTGAATGAGGCAATTAGTTAGCTTTCTAATCACGCAACAAATAAACAACCGCCTTAAAACATTCGCCACATCTCGAAATGTCTCCGATATGTGTGGGTAATGTTGGATAGCCGTATCCACCTTACTGGCTTCGCTGACATCCTAAGTGAAATATCCATCACCTAATCCTAGTTCAAGACTTGGCCTTAACAGTAAATATAACAGAATAAATCCGTTTTTGATGAGTATGCATTTAATTTTGAATTAATTTTAAAATCTTAATTCATTTTCTAATTTCTGATAAAACAGTTCGTGATTTCAGCTTTAACTACATTTCTTTTTACTAGACAGTATAATCGTAGTGTTTTGTAGCAATTATAACTTACTTAAACATTATTGCTAGTACTCTAATAAAAATATTATTTTTAGTGTTATGCTATGATTATGAATTCCTAAAGATACATCTTTTTTTTTGTTTTATGCTATAGATCAAGTAGAAATTGCTTTAACATAATTTTTTTTAAGTGTTGTCACATAATGCAACTAGAAATTCCATTTTGTTCGTTCGGGTGTGGGGGGGGGGGGGGGGGGGGGGGGGGTGGCGGGGGTGGGGACTAAAATTTCAGGTGGGAGCGGACAGTGTTAGTATATTTTCTATATAAATTCCATTTCCCCTAAGAGATGCCTGGAAGAAACTCTGAGTGAAACCTCCCTAAATTATTTTTGTTATAGTTTGATATCACAGTTAAATAAGCGAAATGTATCAACTACAGACGCAAACAATAACCTATACTCAAAACTAGACGCCATTTTACCTTCTAGAATACCACGGTATCATAGACGTCACGTGGTTTCATCATGCGGTTGTACGATCACGTGATTTGAACCCACGAATCCAGACAGCCGCTCATAGCTCGCATGCCCGATTGGCAGAATGCAGGATAAACAAAATACCTGGCTACAGAGCCGGAAGTCACGCCGATGGAAAACAATGACTTCCTCGCCAAGGTGAAGGTCGCGTGATACGGTTCATTAGCGCGTTGTGTAAATAAATAACAGAGAGTTTCAAGTTTTAAAAGGTTGTTAAGTTTTAAAAGGATGTTGAAGTGTTTGGTTTTAAAAAGTTGATGAGAGGTTTTTTTTCTCGGGTGGAAAACGGGCAAAAGAGTTGTGTCAATAGCAGATAAAAGACTTGTTTTAATAGCAGATTACAATAGTTGTTTAGATAGCAGATCAAATAGTTGTGTTTCGTTGTACACAATAGTTGTGTCAATAGTACACAAAATAATATATAAATAAAGTTGTGTCGATAGTAGATACACTAGCTGCGTCGATAGCAAATAATATAGATTTGTCGTTGGTAGATAAAATAATTGTGTCGAAGGTAGATAAAATAGGCGTGTCGATAATAGTTTACAAATATGTATGGGCGTTGGGTAAATGTATGTGGCAATATCAGATAAAATAAAGTTTGTGAAAATAGCTGAGTAAAATAGTTGTGTCGATAGCAAATAAAATAAGTGTGTAAAAATGCGTTGTGTTAAAGTTAGACAAACAATATTTAACGAAACCGATAAAGAATGAAAAGAACTCCTTTAAAAAAAATTAAAGATAAAATAACTGTTAAAATAAGGTGAAAAAAAATTGAGGTCTAATTGCTTGTCTGACCAAGGACTGTCTAGATAAACCTCGTACGCATGTCATTCTCACTCGATCTGTCAAGTTTATCGGTCCAACTACTGTCTAGACTAATCCTCATTAAATTGTCAACAGTTATATTTTTTTTATTGTTTAATGACTTTTTATTTTATTTATAAAGCGTGGCATACAAGTTTCCTGGCTCTTACAAAAACTAATTGCACACTTATATTTTATTTTTTATGTATTCATCATCATCATCTTTTCCTTGTTTGAGCCCAAGACACATGGGGCCGTTGCGTACTACATTACCTAGAACACATGAAACGGACCAAAGGCGTAGCGACCCGTTTCGGCGCCATGGGGGCACCCACCCCCCCCCCCCTTCATTTATATTCAGTTATGTACTTTGGCACACGAAAAGCCTTCCTCCCCTCCCCCCTCCCCGCCTCTCAATATGAAGATGTTGGAGGCAGAGGCGTAGAGAGAGAGAGGGGGGGGGGGGGGGTTGCGGACAGCACCGGTTGACACCATTTAGGGGGTGACACCAAGGCAAAAAAGAGTAAAATATATAGAGAAAAACTTGACGGGGGGGGGGGGGGGGGGTGCACATCGAAAGTTCGGGGGGGGGGTGCAAATCAAAAAATTGAAAGTTTGTCCCCGGGAAGGGTCGCTACGCCCTGGGGGGGGGGGGGGGGGGGTGACACCATTAAGTGCCGCACCGAGTGACACCCGACCTTGCTACGCAACTGGTTGGAGGCGCTTTTTATCATTCACAGTCCCTTAACAGTTTTTTTTTTAAATTTTGGAGTAAAAAAAATATTCTTAATTCGGTATTTAATTCAGTAATGCATCTCAGAATTAGTTTCTTGTCTGTTGTTTTTTTTTTGCTCCGTTTGGCACCCTCTAAGATCGTCGCCCAAGATAGCTGCCCCACCCTCTCCCCCCCCCCCCCCCTGTAGGTCCGCCTCTGAAGCGGACACCATGTTATAGACCAGCACACGTTAAACAATGCCAAGTTAATCTGAAGATAAAGACAAAACGAGTGTTAAACACAAGCACTTTACCGATTTCAGCACGGGATTGTAGCGAGTGTAGAAATGTAAGTTAAATTAATTGATTACATTATTCAAACGAAACGGCAGTTCATTACACGCTCATGTAAGTTAGAAGTTTGTTGATTTTAGAAAAGAATTAATTAATGTGAATTAAAGCTTGGGGTCCCAGTAATGGAGGATCTTCTTTCTTTAACTTTAGTAGTTTAGTCCTTATGGTTTGTTTAAAGAATAGTGTATGTATAGAGAGAGGCGGGTATTGCTAATAGACATTCAGAGAATTCGTATTAATACATTATATTTATTTAAAATCTGCCACCCAAGTAGATATATATTTGTATTTCAAAATCTGCTATCCCAGTCCTAAATACGTTTTTAATTCTGACGCCCTGTCCTATATACATGTGTATATTTTAACCTGCCACACTAGTGTTAAATATATATTTGAATTTTACAATGTGCAGCTCCAGTACTACCAAGATTTTTAATATACCGTCCGTCCTACGTATATTTTTTTTAATGTGACGCCCCTGCCCCAGTCCTACGTACATTTTTAAATGTGACGCCCCTGTCCCACCTACATTTTTTAAATGTGGCGCCCCAGTCCTATTTACATTTTTAAATGTGGCGCCCTTACCTACATTTTTAAATGTGACGCCCCAATCCTACCTACATTTTTAAATGTGACGCCCCAGTCCTGTCTACATTTTTAAATGTGACGCCCCAATCCTACCTACATTTTTAAATGTGACGCCCCAATCCTACCTACATTTTAAAATGTGACGCCCCAGTCCTGTCTACATTTTTAAATGTGACGCCCCAATCCTACCTACATTTTTAAATGTGACGCCCCAGTCCTGTCTACATTTTTAAATGTGACGCCCCAATCCTACCTACATTTTTAAATGTGACGCCCCAATCCTACCTACATTTTTAAATGTGACGCCCCAGTCCTGTCTACATTTTTAAATGTGGCGCCCTTACCTACATTTATAAATGTGACGCCCCAGTCCTGTCTACATTTTTAAATATGCCGCCCCAATCCCTTGCCTTTGTATTTCATGTGCCGCCCCAACCCTACAGACTAGTATGTTCTAAAAACCCTCAACGCCAAACCGTTCCGCCCCATTCACGCTCTCGCTAATTACGTTACAAACAATTACAAGCAAAAACAAACCTTCCGCGAAAAAAAAAGTTTCATCATCACAGTTTCACGTTAGCAACAAATAAAGCAACCCCTCCCCCACCCCACTCGTTTGAAACTTACTAGAGGTAGTTTTTGTCCGCTTCTTCTTACACTGAACTCCGTCCTTAATTTATCCGAAGATTCTCAGAATTAATTACATCCACATACAGTTCGGTATCCAAAGAATGTTGTTAGATTCATCCAGAAAAAAATGGATTAATTTTAGAGATATCCAAAGAATTTTTTCAAATATATCCAGAAATTATTTCAGAGTTATCCACATAATGTTGTCAAATATATCCAGAAACAATTTATTTTAAGCTATCCAAAGAATGTCACAATCGAAGATATCCACACAAAAATCCTTTATTCCAGATTATCCACAAACTGTCAGAATGAAAGATATCCACAAATACTCGTGTCAAGTTATCCGTTGCTCTTAAAAACTCCTGATATCCAGAAATATTTTTCGCCCGAAATATCCAGACTTTTAAAGAAAAAAAAATTACGAAAACTTCCTCAACAAAATTTGCTAATAATTTGTTAACCTAATCCAAAACTGCCTTTAAACAAAAAACAGCACACTAAAACAAATGAGCTACGGATTTATTTTTCCTTTCGGTAATGAAAAAAGATAAAGCTTGACTTTTTAAAAACTTTTAAAATAAGTTTGTCTTTTTTTTGTGTGTGTAAACTAGCAAGTGAATTAAGAATTTTTTGTTTTAATTTTATAATCAACAAAACAAACAACTGATAATTTTTTTAAATTCTCAATACATTTTTTTTTAGTTTTTACGTAAAAATTGTATTTTTAAAAAGCTGACACAAATTGACTACTACTGATTAACTTTCTGGTCTAGAGAAATCTAATAGAGCAAAAATGAATTTGTCTTCCATTAAGCTAGACCAGGGGTCTCCAAACTACGGCCCGCGGGCCGGATGCGGCCCGCGAGGTCCTCTCATCCGGCCCGCGGAGATGTTTTTGTCTACAGAAAAAAACGTTTGTTGGTGATGGCTGAGCAACTATGCCCAGAAAAATCAAAGACATGCCTGGAAGAAACTGGCCCCCGAACTGAATTTTGATATTTAATGCGGCCCTCGGACTGAAAAGTTTGGAGACCCCTGAGCTAGACTATAGAAATAAAGTGCTCGTACTTTTGATAAAAAAATCGCTTTTAAAAACTTAACAATGTGCGATTTCTTAAATCTTATTTGTATGAACTTTACCATATTTGTATTAGACGAGTAAATTACACTTTTGATTTTTATATTAGAAGTAATTATTTTTACAGATTTTAGAAAAATGTGTATTGTACACATATATAATACTACAATAAGTATGATTCGAGAATACATTTTAAAAAAAAATTCTTTTTAGTATCACTAAAAAACTTTACATTTGAAATGTGCTATTTTAGCGAACTTTGAAAAACAAACTGTACAGCAAACATATATTACTTAAGTGTAAGTATAACAAGTACTTGTGAACTTTGTTATTTTATCGAAGTTAATAAAAACAATTACCGCACACATACATTACTTTGCTATAAGTATCTCTAATATTTGTAAACTTTGTTATTTTTCGGAACTTTGATAAACAAACTATCCCACACACATACCTGATACCTAGCTGTAGCTACGAATGTATACTCCGATATCCATACTATATCCATACTATATCCATACTATATCCATACTATATCCATACTATATCCATACTATATCCATACTATATCCATACTACATCCATGCCGAAAAAAAACCAACGGATACAAGTTAGAATGCGACACGGTCTATCCAACCCACCTGTAGCACGTAGTCCAAGTTTGAAAGAAACGGGTGAGGTTTTTGTTACCGGCGTGAGCTGAGTTTGTAGCGGAGCGTACACGCGCGCAGTGAGTAGGTGCGATTAAAGAGAAGGGTGGATAGCGGAGCCACGGCGTTACGTCAGTGCGGGGGCTACGGGCTGGCTTGTCTGGGGGTGGGGGAGAAGGGAGGGGTGGGGGGGGGGGTACAGATAGACCGAAGCTGAAAGTATTCGAGTTTGTTTGTTTTTGTTAGTAATCTGTATTTAAATTTGATTTTGTTGGAATTAGAAAGAGGGTTGTTTTTTTTTTGTTTTTTTTTAAAGCGCTGCAGTCGATTAAATATTGTATAGTTGTTTTTAGCGCAGTTTCCATTCTGGAGAATTGCGTTTATTAACCCGTCATTTCTGGATGTATGAATGTATGAATGAATGGATGGATGGATGGATGTGTGTCCGCAGCTTTAAGTCGTATCTCCTCCTCAACGAAGCAATATCGATGACTGAGTTCCAAAAGCAATTATGTTAAGCAAGTTACGAGGATGAAAATAGGCCATAAAAATTCCGGGTTTCTTTCATAGATTTCCCGGAAAAGCCAAAAAACCTCGAAAAAATTCAGTTTTTGGCCCATATCTCGGCAACCAGACCACTTAGCGACTTGAAACATGTACCAATCGATGCCTGCCATAATTTAGAACAATATTGCCGAAGAAAGTTTTCAAAAATATCCTTTCGTTCGATCACAAAAAATTTTTTGAGTTAATTAAAATTTGGACCGAATTAGTAGGCATATTTATCCAACCACACCACACGCGTCATCACGTTCAATAGCTGCGCCTTCACGTTCAATGGCTGCGTCGTCACGTTCAGTAGGCGCGCAATGGTTTTTAGTCATATAACTCTATTGTAAATAAAAAATGTAAAATACTGAAAAAAAATTAATAAAAAACGTTTTAATAACTAACCCTGCTCTTGATTTACGCTACGACAGAGCTATTTCTAGATAACATAAGGAAATTGCGCTTAAATGTCACTAGACTTTTTAATTAACTTGTTTTCGTATGTGGATTTTAATTTTAAAAAGGAGGTATGTAAAGATATTTGAGACGGCGTGGCCTAGCCGCAGAGCACTAAAGTGCTAACCGGAAAGTCTTCATTTTGTATCCGAGTTCAAATCAGTAGAATGTCACTGAGTCCACCCAGCTCTGATGGATACCTAACTCATGTTATGGAAAACAAAGGCATAGTGTTGACAACATTACTCCCTTGTATGCCTACGTCATTGAAACAAAAGAACTCTACTTCATCTGCCTCGTGTGTCTTGAGCATAGACGGGATAAGATGATATAAAGATACAGATCTAATGTATATGGAGCATGCGCACAGAGGCGTAGCTAGGGGGGGGGGCGGCCGCCCCGGGCGCCGACCCTATGGGGGCGCCAAAAGGGGTGGGAAAAAAATTTTAAAGCTGATTTTATGCTGCAGTTTTGAATTATAAACTGTCTAAGTTAAGAAATGTAATGGCTACACGCCTTTACATACTGATTTAACTGTTTTCTACCTTGATTTCTTAATGTAAAACATATACTCTTAAGAAACAGTGACCGGCAAAACCGCTATGAAGCTTTTCCTAGATGGGGGGGGGGGGGCGCTTTTTCGAGACTTAAAACGGAAGAATTTACACTAGATTGTTGAGTCGATAAACGTTACCACTATTAAAAGAAACCAATTGTATTAAAACGTATTGTACGATTATTGAACTGTAAAATACGTTAGTGACTTTAATCAAGATGGTGCAGGGGGGCGCTTTTAGGCTAAATAAAATAGCAAAATTACACAGGATTCTGAGTAAACAACCTTTAGCTCTCAGAAAGAAACGAATTGTACTGTGCATTGTATAATTGTGTAACATTTAAAAAAAAAAGTTAGTTACGTTAAAAACCGCTCTACAAACTTTGTCCAAGATGGTTGTGATGAGTGTGTGTGGGGGTGGGGGGGGGGGCGCTTTTTTCGCTAACAAAAATCGCAAGTATTTGTACTGGATTGGTGAGTAGATAACTCTCTTAACACTTAGTAAAGAAACCAAGTGTATTAACGCGTAGTGTACAATTTCAATAGCCAGTTTTGTTAAAAAAAAAAGACGCGACTAGTTCTTTGTAAGATTCTTACGATTCTCTCAACTTCAACGTGAGAGATCAGATAATTTTGATCAGTGTTTCTTCCAGACTTTTTTCTCCGGGGGGGGGGGGGGGCACTTGAAATCTTCGGAGGGGGGGGGGGCGGTAAACTTTCTTCGGGGGGCGGACACTGTTAAAAGTATATATTTTCTATATAAATTATATAAATTTCATTTCGTTCGGGGGGGGGGGGGGGGGGGGCGGTAAAAAAATTTCGGGGGGGCTTCGCCCCCCCGAAGAGACGCCTGGAAGCAACTCTGCTTTTGATTGATTGCATTACATCTTACCTGGATCACTCAACTATATTAAAGAGAACTAAATATCACGGATTCTTGAATCCCTAAGCCACTAACCACCACTTTTTTCCATGCTCTTATTTCATTCTCCACTGTCTGTAATCTAGCTCCAAGCCATACAGTAAAAGAGACCACATTTAGTTATAGATCCTGATTGAATTTTTTTGACAATGCATTTGAATTCCACATTTTCTTAGAGTGTTAAAACGCGTTTTATTGCTGCTGATTATAATCAGAACGTCATGGGCTATCATAAAATTGATTGTTACTGCTTCTTCAATCAACACAATTAGTTCTGCATTTGTTGTTGACGTTGTGCGAGCAGTGTTTCTTCCAGACTTTTTTCTCCGGGGGGGGGGGGGGGGGCACTTGAAATTTTCGGGGGGGGGGGGGGGGGCGGTAGACTTTCTTCGGGGGGGGGGGGGGGCGGACACTGTTAAAAGTATATATTTTCTATACATAAATTATATAAATTTCATTTCGTTCAAGGGGGCGTAAAAATTTTTTCTGTGTGCGAGAAGGCAGGGCAAATCTGCGAAATCCAAGACTACGAGCTGTTAACATCCGTTGGATTCCAGTTTGTTTTCTCTAGCTTGTTTTGTCATACCATCAACCAATCAACGAAATACCCATGTCGTATTCCAATGTGAACAATAAATATTTCTGATAACTTCTTCTTGTATGTCACTTGTGTGTCCTTACTCTAACAAACTTCGAATCCAACTATGGTACCATATCACAACAGAGATCGTTCAAAACTAGAACATAAAAGGCTGGTCTAAGCATATTAGCGTTAGCTACAAACTACCCTCTAACACAGATCAGGCTTATTTTTTTTTTACTGACATTACTAATCTTTCGCAAAAAAAGTTAAACGCATCTTAATGGGAATTAAATTGTCGTAAAGTTTTAAGGAATGAAAATCATACAATGTAATTATTAAACCTTGTCCGGACTGTAGCTTACACACACTCTTATCCACACACAAGCTTATATATAAACACACTATCACACACACACTATCACACACACACACACACACATACATATATATATATATATATATATATATATATATATATATATATATATATATATATATATATAAGCGGGGGGGGGGGGCGCCAAATTGAAAGTTCGCCCCGGGCGCCGGGAAGGGTCGCTACGCCTCTGCATGCGCAGTAGGGTGTGCGGAAGTACTGTGTAAAGGTGTACACATATTTAAATATTTGCAGTATTATAAAATAAAATGCTGAATTTCCCCAGCTCCTCCAAACGATCTTAAGACTTCTGGATTGAAATATTTTCATCCACTGAAGTGAAAAGAATCTTTTCTTCGTAACAGCCAATTTTAAGATCGTATACAGAAAGTGGTAAAACACAAAGCAAACCCAGTTTTTCATCTCTGTGTTTAGAGACCACAAACCAGTGTTTTCCGGGGGGGGGGGGGGGTGGACTAAAATATTCTAGGCTGGCGGACATATTTTCTATATATTACATTTCGTTCGTGGGGCGTTAGACTTTCTTGGGGGAGAGGGGGGGGAGGGGGGGAGATGCCTGGAAGAAACTCTACCACCCTCCTTCATTCCCCCCCCCCCCCACCAAAAATACACTAGTATTTTGACGCTGTTAAGTCGTGTCCATTTGTGAAAATTATCGAAGTAAATAAACATAATATTTACATATTATGCTCAAATTTACGCAATCACATCCGAATCACATAATTGCAGTAGTTTTCCCTCCTGCTTTGATTGTTCGCAATTAGGAACTCTATTTCTTACGCCATGTTTTATTTTTACTTCCCCCTGCTATTTCTACTAGGACCAACAGCGATGACACCAAACTTAACAAGGGTTCGAGAATTCGGAGTTTATCTCCCGTGGCTGGCTCATTACCGCCCTTTATTCGGGACGTGTGCCATTAGTCTAGCTTGTTATTTTTAATTATCCCTCTTGATGTGAGTTGCGTCCCTTGGTGATGATCCAGTAGAAGAACAATAAACAAAGTGGGTTGTCTCCCATATTTATCCGATTAAGTTGAATCCCCTTGGTCTTAGATGACATTCTTGTCTAGAACGATTGTGATTGCATTGACTTGGACGTCGACAATTTATTTTTAAATACCGTCTGTATAAATATTATATATATATATATATATATATATATATATATATATATATATATATATATATATAGAGAGAGAGAGAGAGAGAGAGAGAGAGAGAGAGAGCGACATAGAGAGAGGGAGAGGGCGTTTATATATATATATATATATATATATATATATATATATATATATATATATATATATATATATATATATATATATATATATTATATTATATATATATATATATATATATATATATATATATATATATATATATTATATATATATAATTTATTTTTAAGTACCCTCTGTATAAAGATTATATATATATATATATATATATATATATATATATATATATATATATATATATATATATACATATATATATATATATATGTATATATATAAAAGCTGAGTACCAATACATGCATTCCATTTTACTTCAAGCACTCTTTTGACCTTAAAGACAAGTGAAGTTGAGCACTGTTATAACTGACATTAAGACACGAGAGATTGTCATCAGCAGAAATTATCAGTCATTACAGGCAGCAGCACATTCTGATGTGCGAGTGAAAGGTAGATAGCGGTACAGGTAGAGTAGAGCTGTGGGGGTGGGGGGTATGGTGGTGGGATGTGGGGAGTGGGGGGGAGGACTGAAGCGGGTAACGCTAAAAGGGTGTCGTGTTTCTGATGGCTTTAAACAGGGGAAATAACCGCTGTCGTGATTATTAAAGGAAACGGCTGACGTTGTACACATCAGGTTAGCCCGTTTTCATTTCATATCCCACATGATAGCACACTTATTTCTTTAATTTAAAAAACAATGTTTATTTTATTTATTCCACATGTTTTCAACAGTAGATCATAAACTCTAATCTAGAACAAGCAGAGGAAAATAATGAAATAATACCCATTTAAATATATATATATATATATATATATATATATATATATATATATATATATATTTATTTATTTATTTATTTATTTATTTATTTATTTATTTATTTATTTATTTATTTATTTATTTATTTATTTTTAATTTTTTTTTCTTTGCCTCAGATTTTTTGTAATTTATTTATATTTTTAATTAGTTAATAATTATTACATTCATTCATTCATACATTCATTCAATTATGTATTTATTTATTTTACCTACAGCGCGAATATCTGTAATCAAAGTGCTAGTTATTTTATCTGCCATTAGCCAAATAGCCTCAAGCTAAAAGCAATGATAATTACACTCTATGTCTAATGAGGTTAGAGATTTTTTTTAAAGTGTATATTACAAGAAAGTGATCCGCTTTCGTGTTAACACTGTCTAGACTAGGCACTCCAACACAATCTTAAGTTACTTCCCTTGGCTACTTAACTCAGTGTTAAGTTACTTCCCATGGTAGCTCAATAAATTACCAAAAAGCTCTTCATGTGGTGTAGAACCATTGAACCCAGCCGAAATGTTAATGTTTTTATATTAAACTTTTTTAATAAAATAAATTTGCTTATCTTGATGAAGTATTAAAAATATCTAACTGTATATAGAAGTATTTTCCAAAAAAAAAACATTCTCTTTATACATAAATCTGTAGTTTTATTGCTACTTATTAATCATTAATTCTGCACTTTAAATCTAATTATATTTATTTCCACGTATATTAATTTAAATTTACTTTTATATAAGAAACATCACAATACTATTTTTTTCTAAGAACTAGTAACATATTATTCCAAAAACAGTAGGGCCTACATTTAAAAATTTAGCTTTTCTTTTTTTTGTGTTTTTTTTTTTTAATTTCAGAAATAGCCAAGTTGGAACAAACTATTCCGGTAAGAGGACCCTGCAAGTACTTCCTGACTGTAGTGCTCATCCTAAAGCATGACGAACGAAATGCTTTCAAGTATTATCCACAAGAAGGTTAGCCTTAAGGTTAAATGAATGTTAGGGCTGGAGATAGGAAAATGACATTAAAATTCTAGATGTCAACTAACGACAGCATGCACCCCCCCCCCCCCAACCTAACGGAAAAGTGATTGGGACTAAGAACCGTCCAGACGGCCAAACTCAAATGTGAGTTGTGGAGGGGTGGGGGGTTGGGGTGACCTGGTCAATGTTTTCTGTGACGCGCCGTCTGCGAGTGACGTATGGTGCAGGAAGGTCAAAGGTCGATGATGCCTGCTGGGAATGGAATAAATGATTGGCTGTTTTAAGTCTGCAACAGGTTGAGTGTCTTTGGGTAAAGAGTGGGTTAAGTAAAGATTTGGTGGAGTATTGTAATGGGGGTGGGGTTGGAGGGGGGAGAAGTTCACTGGATTATAGGTCACAAGTCAGACGAACTCTTGGGGTTTAGTGGAACAGGGGGTGGGGAGGTAGAGATTTGGTAGACTATAGGACTAAATTAAGTTGAATTATGGGGTAGATCTTTAGTGTACTGTAGGACTAAAGTGGAATTATGGGGTCGATCTTTAGTTGACTAGGTGACCGAAATAGGTGGAATTATGAGGTATTGGTGGATTATAGCACTAAAGTAAGTGTAACTAAGGAAGCAGTTTTCATTGATAGATTGAGTTAGTCATGTCCTATTCACATTTCACACTAAAAATTTATTATCTTGTGATGTCAAAGAGAAAATGCGAACCTAAACTCGAATCTAAAATAGGCCCTGCGTAACGATTCGATTTTAAAGAAAAATAAATATGATACTAGAATACGTGAATATTGATTTCTGACCGCTTGATTCAAGATGTCATTGGAAGATTTTATCTTCAGTTTTATTGATTATCAGTGGCTGCTTGACCGATCAACTTTTCGATTATATTTTTAAATAGGCTACTCTAAATAGTTTTTGAATTTTAAAGAGCAATTTCTTATTTTTCATCATACATATATCTGGAACAACGGTAAATCTCCTATGTATAATGATTTCATTGTAGTAATAGGTTTTCTTATTAACCAAAGTATTTCTAGTGTACTTCGTTTCTTAAAAAGATCTTATTTCTTGATCTACTAAAGTGTTTACCTCTAAGACTCCTAGAGCTCTTTAAAAGTGCTTTTCGTCATACCAAATAAAGGCAAAAATGGTTTGTCTGGAAAAGAGGAAGTCGGGGGACCAAGGTCGGAAGTGACCCGTTCGAAGGTCAAGGTTAAAGTCTTATTTTTCGAGATAACTCTAGGTTGAAGTCACTGAGTGTGAACCTCTCCAGGGGCGTTAATCAGGCGAAAGCTGTTCCTTGATTTAATTATAAAACGTCTCAATGTGTTGAAATGTTTTTGTACCTGGTAGTGGGTAAGGTGTTACAGTACAATAATAAAATAATAAAGTTTCTGGTAGTTTAAGGAGTGTTGTTTTATATATATATATATATATATATATATATATATATATATATATATATATATATATATATATATATATATATATATATATATATAAATATATATATATATATATATATATATAAGTATGTTTAAATAAATATATATATATATATATATATATATATATAGGCTATATATATATAGGCTATATGTATATATATATATATATATATATATATATATATATATATATATATATATATATATATATATATATACATTTATATATATATATTTATGTGTGTATATATATGTATATATATTAATATGTATATATATATAGACATAATGACACAGTATATGCCCCACCCCCCTAGAAACAACAATCTTTCTTCAAATATATCGCAATATGTGCTCCACCTAACTCACATACATCGACATATACACACAGCTTCCAAAAAAACTACATAGCCATACATATATGGTGTTAAAAAAGGAACAGAGAGTAGGTGCCGATGGAGTCAGATGCTTGGATAAATAAATGCAAAATTAATCATCTGTTAAAAGCATGACATTTCTTGCTGTTTAACGTTTGCAAAAGTTTTTTTTTTTCTCAATGATGACGCATGAGCTAATCATTGCTTAAAGTCGCTTTCTTATATTTTTTTTTATATTTAAGAAATAAAATCCATACAGGCAATTCACACATGTATTATTCTAAAAGAAAGAAAAATATTTTTCCAAAATATTTATCAGGATTTTGTTTTAAAGTTGTGAAATATTAACACCATTTATGTTTATCATTATGTAAATAATACAAATACTGAATGTTTAGAAAAAACATCGTTAATTTTTCATCACATCCATTTGAAACTTTTGCTAGATGGGTGTCTAATCCTTGATATTATCTAACATAAACAAGTATCACGGTGAAGGAATATTATTTTTGGGTTAGAAAATTGATGAGGACATTTAGAATGACGTAATATTATTTTTCGAGAAACTGAATTGATTATGATATGATGAGTCATAGGTAGTAGCTGTTGTCTCAATAGGATAGGCCGATCCTCATACTGAAATAGGCCGGTCCTTCGAGTGAAATAGGTGGATCTACCGACTACGACATAGGTCTTCTTCCCAACAGCACTGAGACCAATGTTACCAACAGGACAAATACCTGTACATATAATTGCATTTACACATACAATCGCACCCTGCTATACATTATAAATCTGCCCCACTATATGTTTAACCTCCTCTCATATAATAGCTATACATTCTGAAGCATATATCATACGGTTGTTAAACCATCTGTAACGTATAACAAATAATTGTTAAAACTTCTGTAATATCTATATTTGTTAAACCTCTCCACCTATCTTTGCTAAACCTCTCAACCTATGTTTGTTAAACATCTCCATCTATATTTGTTAAACCTCTCCACCTATATTTGTTAAACCTCTTCATCTATATTTGTTAAACCTCTCAACCTATGTTTGTTAAACCTCTCCATCTATATTTGTTAAACCTCTCCACCTATATTTGTTAAACCTCTTCATCTATATTTGTTAAACCTCTCCACCTATGTTTGTTAAACCTCTCCACCTATATTTGTTAAACCTCTCCATTTATATTTGTTAAACCTCTCCATCTATCTTGCTAAACCTCTCCACCTATGTTTGTTAAACCTCTCCACCTATGTTTGTTAAACCTCTCTATCTATATTTGTTAAACCTCTCCACCTATGTTTGTTAAACCTCTCCATCTATATTTGATAAACCTCTCCACCTATATTTGTTAAACCTCTCCATCTATATTTGTTAAACCTCTCCACCTATATTTGTTAAACCTCTCCATGTATCCTTGCTAAACCTCTCCATCTATATTTGTTAAACCTCTCCACCTATATTTATTGAACCTCTCCATCTATATTTGTTGAACCTCTCCATCTATATTTATCAAACTTTTTCTCCTATATTTGTTAAACTCCTATTTTTTCATATTACGATGTTTCTTAATCGCCTTAATCCCTAATCCATAATGCATATTTTATAACCATTATATCTCTTCTCTATCCCCCAAAACACTTGCTCCATACACCGCCTTCGTGTGTTAGCCATAGTGCATCTCCCACATAACTACTCTTATATTCGTCTATAAAACGTGGCGTACATAAACGACGTCGCGTACTTTTAGACTATGCTTATACCCCCCTCCGAATCCTCACTATAGCCCCCCCAGAGACGCCACTGAATTACTCCCCCCCCCCCCCCCCACGCGATTTCGCACTCTCCGACTCGATTTAAACAAATGAAAATTTAAACGAAAATCAAATTCTAGTATGATTGCCACATCTGCCATCTTGTAAACATCCCCACCCCTCCACCTCATGCGCGTTTATTCCTTTACTGACTACAATAATAATCCTGCCTTCTACTTCCCACCCCCACCCCCACACAACACACACACACTTACTCTAAGCGTCTAGCAAATTTTTCACACACACACACACACACACACACGCACGCACGCACGCACGCACGCACGCACACACGCACGCACGCACGCACGCACGCACACACACACACACGCACACACACGCACACACGCACACACGCACCCACGCACGCACGCACGCACGCACGCACACACACACACACACCACACACACACACACACACCACACACCACACACACCACACACACACACACACACACACACACCACACACACACACACACACACACATATATATATATATATATATATTTATATATATATATATACAAACCTTTTTGAAGCAGAGTTAATTTTAAATTTGTTTCTCAGAGATCCGTATATTAAGGCATAATGTGGTCAATTCTGTGCCTCGCTATGTTTACAGGTGCAGGTACCCACGGTTCAGTACGAACATGTCGTTAGATCTAGCCAGTGCAGTGGCGTCGCTAAATTTTGTAGTTGGTGTCACCTCCCCCCCCCCCGGTAAAAGCTTTAAACTGTTTACATTTAATACTAATGAGGTTTATCTAAAGTCGGTTGTTAATACAGCTGGGTGTAGCATTGTTTTCTCTATAGTTTGCATGTTAACGTCGTGGTTTCGCCGCCCCTTCCCACCCCCCCCCCCCCCCTTGTCGCGATCATCGTTTTGAACTGGCAGAACTTGTTTCTGTGACCTCGGCCTATGAAGAGATAGTGGGGTCAGCACTATGCCCAGCCGCCTTTACTTTCTCTAACGTGAGTTAGGTACCCATCAGGGCTGGGTGGACTCAAGGACGGCCGACTGGCTTGAACCCTGATTCGAATCGTGACGTTCGAGCTAGCAGTGGTTAAAGTAGGTTAATATCTGCGTCGTTAATCCTCGCTTGCGTTATCCCGTTGAGTCAGTGACAGTTGCGTCACGTTTGTGTCACGTTTAACTCTAAAAGCTTGATATTTACAACAGTAAATGTCAGCGTTTAACCATACTATTATATCACAGTCTGAGTACTGTGTCCCTAATACACGACAAAACATTGTTTATGGTGTTGAGGTTATCGCCCTTGGTGGTCCCTTAGTTACTTCCCTTGCCTACAACTACAGCAAAGTTTATCGTTGTAACATGCTGTCTATAAAAGGCCGTGTCTGTTCTACTGACGTAGTTTGGCTGACTGGGTTGGGGGTGTTAACGACTAGGTTAATTAGAGTCATTAGTTTAACTTGTGTTTAGACATGAGGACCAGCAGATGCGAGGGGGGTCAATCTCCTGGGGTTTAAAGGTCACTGGCGTAACGGATAAGTGGGGTCATGGGTCATTGATGACGGAGATAAGTGGAGAAAGCGGTGATGAATGAGTACGTTCAAAGGAAAGGGGTCGGCTGTGACGTATTAAAATATACGTATATATATTATATATAATACAGCAGAGTTACCCTGGAGGTTAATAGGGAAGGTGAAGAAGAGTTAACCTGATTATGTGTCCTCGGTATACGATAATAGTTCAGCACAACACCCAGCCGCCTTTACTTTCACTAAAGATATGAGCGCACTCAGGATTCGAACTCTAGACTTTCGAGATAGCAGTCGTACGCTCTACTGCTCAACCACTTTAATTGGTAGTTTAGATGGACCGTTGGGGCGACACTAGTGCCCTAATTGTTTACCTCTATTTCACTGTTTTTCACCATCCTCACATCATATCGTAATGTCAAACTTGTCACTTCCATAATGATATCTGCCCATAGTTTTTTTAAAATATATTTTCTAAAATTTGACTGAGCACGGTCAACATAGAATATTTTAATACATTTATATTCATTTTTTAAATACAAAATTGTCTTCTAAAATGCGAAATATAGTTTTTTAATGTAAAAATATGACGTCACACAATCTGAACAACCCCCTCTCCCACCTTCCTCGCCATCACAAAATTACGGACTCCTCTACATCCCCCCCCGTCCCATATGAGTGTGACGTCAGTGAAACTTCTTTGTTCATAGCATTAGACTAACGCTATTCTAATATTGGCATCTGCGGGTAGTGTTGTCTTTGTCAGTATGCCTCGACTTTCGAACGCCTCAAATATAGTGTTGTGATGTGACTGTACGAACATGTCAGCATGCCTCGAATTCCGAACGTCTTTAAAACCGTGATGTGATGTGGCGTTTCTGTAGCGACAGTTGTTTTAGGAGATAAGGTTGCTGACCTTATACTCAACCCCCAACCTGGAGGACCAGGGTGCTAGCTTTCGTCTGACCCCTACCCGCGCAGACCTTCCCAGCTTGGTTGAACCTGCCAGGAGTTAACACTCCCGCTGGTATAGCTCTGGGGGTCGTCAGGGTACGCAAGCTGCCAAGCCACGACAAGGCCCTAGCATCAGAAAGATCCTGCGAATTCGCTGGCCTAAAACCATCAGAAATGACGTTCTATGGCAACGGACAAATCAACTACCAGTGGAAGTAGAGATCGTCCAGAGGAAATGGAAATGGATTGGGCCACACACTCAAGAAGCCTGTATCCAGCATAACAAGACAGGCCCTCACCTGGAATCCACAAGGCAGGAGGAGGAGAGGCAGACCAAGAAAGACCTGGAGACGTGACCTGGAAGAAGACACCAAGAAGATTGGATACACATGGGGACAGTTGGAGAGACTAGCCCTGGACAGAGACGTCTGGAAAGCTCTTGTCAGCGGCCTATGTCCCAGTAGGGACGACAGGCAAACATGACATGATGACATGTGATGTGGCCGTACGAACATGCCAGCATGCCTCAAATTTCGAACACCTCTGGTACAGTGTTGTGATATGGGATAAATTTTCTAAATGAAACTTCAATGTGTCCTCGCGACATAAAACATACATCTTGTTGAACAAGACGACCAGAGACGAGAAATGAGGTCACGTGAGCGACTATACGCACGTGCCTATCATTCACCGCGCCGCTCATTACGCACCTGCGGATCAACACATCAGGCGACACCTGGGGAACTCACGAGCGTTTGTTGAGATTAAGCGCGCGTGAGCAAGCAGGGGGTGTTGAGGGCAGGGGAAAATAGAGAGGGAGGAGGAGAGGGTATTGCTGCAGTTCAGAGGTCATGGCGCCTAAAATTTGAGTAATTATGTTTATGTTTAACGCGGCAACTAATTAAGTATGCAAATGTGTTGGTTGGTATGAACAAAATGTGATGAGGCTCGGTAACTGGGGACAGCAACCTATCTAGGAGAGACAACTCCAAAATCAAACAACTGCTGCCTTGTAGTGTGTTCTTGGTTGGACAAATGCTACGGAAGCAAATCCAAAAAGAAAAGCAGGCTGAAATCGGAGCCAACGGTCTATATGGCGCATAACAGGTTTACACGTAACACTTGATTGTGTTGGAGGAGATCACTTCCAATACTAGAATTAGAAACGAAGAGGATGGTGAGGGTTTACAAAAAAAAAAAAAAAAAAAAAAAAAACAGCCCCAAGTAAAGTGACCTTGATGAAAAGAGAGTGAATGAGGTGCGTTTGGCACTTAAACAATTTTGTAAATCCCAGTGGGGGGTTCTACAGTCAAGATTTTGCTTCGGGTAACAAATGGAATTTAATATGAGCCACAGTCTTGGCCAATGTGAAACTTGAAAACCCCGTGCAAATCCATTAGCCCCTGGCTGGATTAGTTGAAATCACCTCACTAACACAATACAACAAAAGCAGTGGTCATTATTAAAATAAAACACAAGTGCAAATGATACAAAAAAATAAATAAAAAAAAAATATTTAAAAAAAATTAATTCTGTATTTAGAGTTAAAAAACATTAAACTTAAGATTTCTTGTTTTATTTTTTACTACAAGTTTATGTTTGCAATTGATTTTCTATCTAGTCGTAAATTGGGATCCGAATTCGAACTATTCCCAGTTCACAAAGCACAACTTTTTATTTCACTTCACAGTCTGGAAGTTTCCTAATTGAATCTTAGTATCTGACTTCCGTTTTTTTTTCCATTTTGACCTTTCATCGCGCGCCAAAACGAGGCTCCGCGGCAAATCTCGGAATTCCCAAACCTTTCGGGCCAGTTAGCGAGATCTCTGGCTCCCGTGTGACGTTAAGTCGTCTGTCACGGCCTTCTATACTGGGCGGATAATACAATAATCCCCCCACTAGAAAGAGTTCTAGCATATTTTCATTTAATTCCTCCGGGAGCTGAGCGTCCACTTTCGACAGCACTTTTTAACCTCTTTGCACGGAAAATAGTTTTCCGTTTCTCTATAAAGATGTCAGACCCAGCGTACCGGAATGTGGTGGACGGTGACAGCTCAAAGCCAATACCCCCCCCCCCCCCCCACACACACACCACCCCACACATCGCAACGTTACCATACGTTCAATTTTGTTTTTTAAAGAACATTTAATCTTCAGACTAAAAACAACTGGGAACGTCCGACTGAGTAGGAAATATGGAAAAAGGGTAAGTTTCAGTAGTTGATAAGCTAGATTAATCTCCTTGGGAGATAACGGGCATTTACAAAAATAGAAGTCTTAAGGTAAGCGGATGAGTGACTGTATTAAGGTAACATGGGGATGAATATATGAGATTGTTACTGTAAAGGTGAGATATAGGTGTAAATGGCTGGGGAGTGGAATATTACTGAACAGAGGAATCTTGAGGGATGTAACAGCGGCCCATACTCCACTTTGACAAAAAATTATAGCAGGTCAACGGCAATAGCCGGTCCTACAAAGCTGGTGTTTTAGAACCCCTGTCTACGGTCATTAGCCGGCCCTACAAAGCTGGTGTTTTAGAACCCCTGTCGACGGTCATTAGCCGGCCCTACAAAGCTGGTGTTTTAGAACCCCTGTCTACGGGCCCAGCTGATCCTACAAAGCTGGTGTTTTAGAACCCCTGTCTAAGGGCCCAGCCGGTCCTACAAAGCTAAGAAAAAAAAATTCAACAAGAGCTGTGTGGATATACACGAGTTTGCTACAAGAGAAATCAATGGTGTTTGCCGGCATTTGCCGGTTAGGCATTTGCCGGTTAGAATATCGGTCAAGAAAACATGACACCGCTATTAACCTTTATAAAACTGTCTGTCAAAATGGACGAAGGAGCGTTTTGATAAAGTACAGTGTATTTCGGACGGAACGACCAGATTTTTTTATCGTTTTTATTTGTTGTTGTAGATGTTGTCGTGGTTTTCGATGTTGTTCATGTTGTTGTTCATGTTGTTGTGGTCGATTGTTTTTTTGTGGTTGTTGTGGTTGCGGTTGTCGAGGTTGTCGTGGTTGTCGATGTTGTTGATGTTGCTGTTGTGGTTGATGTGGTTGTGGCTGCCGACGTTGTTACGGTTGTCGATGTTGTTGTGGTTGCCGATGGTGTTGTCGTTGTTGATGTAATTGTTGTTGTTGGCGGTTGATGCTGTTGTTGGGTGTTGTGGTTGTTGTTGTTGATGGTGATGATAATGATGATGTTGTTGTTGATAATGATGATGATGTCATTATTGTTGATAATGATGTTGTTGTTAATGTTGTTGTTAGTGATGTTGTTGTGGTTGTCGATGTTGTTGTGGTTGTCGATGTTGTTGTTGTTGTATGACCAACTATTTTAATCAACGGTCAGACTATTTTTTTTATCCTCATAATCCTTAAATTTTTAATCACCAATTATTTTTGATTAATAATCAACAATTTTCGCTTGACAACCGTATTTTAATGACTTCGCCAATACGACCTTGTTTTGTTGTTTATCCTTTAGCATACATAACTTTAAAATACTAGTTTACACCCTTATACAACTAGGTAAACATATTTCACATTGTGAACTTTGTACAGTTTCAATGCTTCAATCATTGTGTTCATGAACCAATCAAAACAACACATGCAATTTCTGAACAAAGCGTAGCACGTTTCACAAAGTTGTCAACAATTAGCCTTTAATGAAAAACTTTTTTTCTTCACGAACTAGTATCAAATGTATTTTTCCAAAATGCATAATAGATAGATATTTACATGAAAGATCTATATCTACCTCCTAATACAATATCGAGGATTTATTATTAAATAATGTGCCAAACGTGGAGGACAATACCACACCAAAGTAGTCAATATAATTAGTTAATTATGCATGTATCACCCACCATAAACTTTACACTAAACCGTTTACTTACTCTAACCCTAGTCCTAACTTGAAATTTCAGCATAACTAACTATCGTTAGTCCGAATTCCAACTCAAGTAGTTGTGTATAGATAATCGATAAAAGCAATTTAGATTACATTTCCTTATTGATTATTATCAACAGGTGCTCTTCGATGAAATGTTTGTATTGGGAAACAGAGATAAAACGTCTTTTTATTACAAAATGTTGTCGAATTGGACATAGAGTATCTGTGCCTCGGTGAACGAACGCTTCATTGTTCGAATTAAGTTTGAGTATTATTATACTTGAGGTACCACTGTTTTTGTTTTAGGGTTAATGTTTTTATTTTACTGATAAGTGATATGGTTAGGACGACAATATACAGGTGAGTGGGGAATACGTTTATTAGATATGTGATATATAGAGCAAAGGGTTTTAGAAAGAGGAATATTGGGCTTGAGGAATAGGGCTAGTTTGTTTGAAATAGAGGGCTATTGGTCGAAAATACGGGCTATTGGGTTTGAGAAATAGGGCTAGTTTGTTTGAGTAAGAGGGCTATTGGTCGAAAAAATAGGCTATTGGTTTTGAGAAATAGGGCTAGTTTGTTTGAGAAAGAGGGCTATTGGTCGAGATTATGGGCTATTGGTTCTGAGAAATAGGGCTAGTTTGAGAAAGAGGGATATGGGTCGATTGGGCATGAGAAATGGGTTAGAGTTATATCACCAAGGAGCTTAAGAAAGGACTTATTGGCTTGTCAAAGAGAGCCTTTATCTAGTTCTCCCTGGAACTGTCCAATTTTTGTATTAGGCAAGACAAAAACAAGTTCATTTAAAACACTTGCCAAAAAATGGCCGCTTATGCTCATTAGCTAATTTTTTAAAACGAAATTGCTTTCCGTTCAACCATCAAGAAAACGTCAAGTAATTTGAAGCCATCTCAATCAGTCTTAATCAAGACCCATTACCCATTTTCCACGAGCTGATCCATGTCAAATAAACATTATTCCTGTTATTAAGATGTGATTGCCAAATCGAAAAAATCTTTGATTAACACGTAATTTCTTTCCAATGCATACTTAACTTAAGTAATATATGCTATTAAATTTATTTTAAAGGACAATAGTTTAATACAAGAAAATAGAAATCGATTATATAATGATGACTTCTTTATTATTATTATTTTTTTGCCTATCTTAATAGATCGGATTATGGCAACTTAGAAAATTGGAGTTTAAATTGCGGTAATTGTCCAGTTGTCAATTATGGTCTTGTTTTTCGATTCTTGAGGTTTCGTGGCTATTGCGGGTCCATGAGCCCACTCAGCTAATATAAATACCCAACCCACATCTGGACAAACCAAACTAGGAATTCTTGTACTTTTTACACAATCTCTTCCTCTACCAATAAAACAAATGAAATCTTCACACACACACACACACACACACACACACACATTACACGTGCGCGCGCTACAGATGTTGGCGGATATTAATCTTCTCAAAGTACAAACTCCAACTCCTTGTGTAGTCCGAAAATATTCCCAAAGCCGTTAGAGATCGATGGTAGTATTGTTGGAAAAAAAATCAATTTTCTTTTCACAATTTTGACGATTGTTAATACTCTAAAAATGGATTTTCCCCATTGTTCCGAAAATATAAAAGGATTTTTCCAATTTGCTAAAAATAGAAAAGCAGTGCTTCCCTATTTATAGGTGCTCGTTTCAATCTAGTTGTGTATTTTAGGGCTCATTTTGCACTTAACTCTAACCATAGCTAAATTTTGAACTAAAGTGGTGATTTACAAACATGGAATAGATATATATATATATATATATATATATATATATATATATATATATATATATATATATATATATATATATATATATATACATATATATATATATATAGACTACATCACAATAGGACTACATTAAAAAAATATTCTAGTAATAGTTACTAGTCGCTTACATTGGTCCAAATAGGAATACATCACAATTCGTCAAGAAGGACTGCATCACAATTGTTCTGCTAGGACTATATCGATTGTCCAATTAGAATTGTCAGTAAGACTACATTATAAAACTATCCGAGTAGGACATCACAGTTGTTCTATTAGGACTGCACAAAATTGCCCGAAAAGAAATATGTCACAATTTTACGAATAGGACTACATTACAGAAATATCCGAAAAATATTATATTGCATTTGTTGAGTAGGACTATATCACAATTGTCCGAGTATGGCGACACTTCCATTTGTCCGGTTAGGATCACAACACTTTTGTCCGAGTATGAACCTTTCCCTTGACTATCCAAATTAGGATCCCGACTGCACGTAAAACTACGCGTACACATTTTTTTTTTAAAGCAACTAACGACCAACTCGGATATCAAAAACCGGAAATATTTAGCTCTTTTGTCCGGGTTTCGACTTTACTCTGGTCGTAGAGAGAATAGCACTTCACAGGAAAAGTCGTAAATACATTATGTACCCCTCCCCCAACACACACACACACACACACAAATCGTAAAGCTACCCACGTCGTATGCTTACACCCCCTCCCCCCTCCACCCCCACCCATGTAATCTCGAACAGAGTGTGAGTACTTTAAACAAGGTTCACGCGCGGTAACTCATGCAAGTAATACACTCAGTCTTCTCCCCTTGTTCGTTAATTTATTTTCGAACTCCCTACCCACAACACTATTTTCTTTTTTTTTTTCGTTTTTTTTTTGGTTCTTAGTTTTCAATGGGTACTAAAAATAGACGTAATGCAAAAACTAATATTTTGTTGACAGAAAATTGAGAAAAACAATTCTGAAATTACTCTAGATACTGTGATGGGGAATTAGTTTGCAGAAAAAATATTTTTTTTTTAAATGTGTGGTTTAATTTGGTGCTGATAGATTTTTGTTACGACCTGTTATTACAGAATATAATAAGAGAAATTAATATAGAAATAAGGTTAAGCGTTCCCAACTTCTAAACATATCTTGGCAATACAGTTATTATTACATTTTATTTAATTTATAAAACCTACATTAATTGACTTATTTATAAAACCTACATAAGTCAATGAATGGGACGGCGTGGCCTAGCGGTACAGAGCTAGACTGCTAACCCTAAAGTCTCGAGTTCAAATCCGAGTTCAAATCAATTGAACGTCCCTGAGTCCACCAAGCTCTGATGGGTACCTAACTCACGTTAAGGGAAACAAAAGCGGCTGGGCATAATACTGACCACATTATCCCTTCATATGCAGAGGTCAATGAATCAGATGTCCCGCTAGAATCAGATGAACTCTACTTCATTTGCCCCATGTGTCTTGGGCACGAACGGGACTAAGAAGAATAAAAAGACTTAGCCTATTAAGTTCTAAAACTGAAAAAAAAAACGTAATAGTGGTGGCTTTAAAGACAATTAGGTTAAATCGTATTAAAAAAAAAAACAAAAAAAAAACCAAATAGACCTAGATGAGTCTAGAAAATGTGTTCCAATAGAGAATTCTTGGCACATGCCTCTGTTATTTTTTAAACTCAGGTTTTATCGATACAGAGCTGCGGAATAAACGCTAGTGTACCTGGTGACCCCTGACCCCCGCTACGCCTCGGGTAATTAACCGTCTTAACAAGCAAGGCTTAAACAAAAAAACAAAACAAAAAACCATTAGCGGGGTTAAGGAGGATCCACTTATAGAAAACACGGGGTTAAAACACTTTTAGGGAGCTGATGGCCTTTTGGGTAGGTGAAGTAGAGTACATCGGTTTTTTTTTTCAACAATTTAAATTTAGTTGGGTACCCATTAGAGCTGAGCGAACCCATGAACGTTATTTATGACTCGGTGTAACCAGTGTTTCTTCCCAGGCATCTCTTCGGGGGTGCTCAGCCCACCCCCCCCCAGATGAAATGGAATTTATATTGAAAATATATACTTTTAACACAGTTCCCCCGAAAATTTTAGTCCGCCCCCCCCCTAAATTTCAAGTGCCCCCCCCCCCCCCCCCCCAAAAAAAAAAAAAGAAAGTTTAGAAGAAACACTGGGTGTAATGAACTGCGTCCACGCAGTATTTTTTTTATTTCATGCCCGGAAGTTGAACATCTTAATCGTGCTCTTTATCCACGTGACCACGCCAGTGGTTCCCCTGGGATACTGGTAAACCCTTGAAGTGAGGGTAGGGAGGGGGTGGGGGTTCTAGTTAACTCTATAAGACTATTCAATAACGTCAATAGCAACACACATGAATCATAACCCGCATGTACCAACAGACAATATAAAAGCCTTAATCTCAGTGACTTTAAGCAGTGGCGTAGCAAGGTCGGGTGTCACCCGGTGCTGCACTTAATGATGTCACCCCCCAGAGGCGTAGCGACGCTTCTCGGGGACAAAATTTCAAATTTTCAAATTGCACCCCCCCCCCCTTCAAACTTCCGATTTGCACCCCCCTCAATTTTTAGATTTGCACCGCCCCTCAAGTTTTTGCCTTGGTGTCACCCCCCTAAATGGTGTCACCCGGTGCCGTCTGCACCCCCCCCCCTCGCTACGCCTCTGACTTTAAGTATAAAGAACTAGAAGAGGCGGTTGTCTATTTAAAATTAGATCCGCTGTGCTAGACAGACTTTAGACACAATGAAAATTATTTTCGGATACATTTTCGTTACATTCAAGTTAAACTTTGATGTAAATGTATACGGGTATCACGTGATAGAGTGTATTGACCTGACTTGGAATAGCCTTATTAATCATCTGATGTGTTCATTTTTAGCCGAGCTTAAATTTACATTTAATTTTGTGGGCGCGGCGAGACGGGTCAGCCTGCTCTATGGAGGGGAAAGTAAGTGGGCGGGTGGGGGGGGGAGAGGGGGAGGGGCGGGGGGGGGGGGAGGGGCGGGGGGGGTCATGTTGGTTGAAGATGTGACGTTAGAGATACTGATGGGTGCAACGTGACCCAAGTAGTACATGGAAACTAGGGTCATCCTGGTATGTGGGGAGGGGGGAGGGGACTAAGTATATTGTTTGTTGTGGTCGGTCTGTCTGGTATGTGGGGTCAGCCTGGTATTTGAGGGGTAAGTCTATTCAGGGTCAGTCTGGTATTTGGGGGGTAAGTCTACTGGGGTCAGCCTGGTATTTGAGGGGTAAGTCTATTCAGGGTCAGTCTGGTATTTAGGGGGTAAGTCTACTGGGGTCAGCCTGGTATTTGAGGGGTAAGTCTATTCAGGGTCAGTCTGGTATTTGAGGGGTAAGTCTACTGGGGTCAGTCTGGTATTTGAGGGGTAAGTCTATTCAGGGTCAGTCTGGTATTTGAGGGGTAAGTCTACTGGGGTCAGTCTGGTATTTGAGGGGTAAGTCTACTGGGGTCAGCCTGGTATTTGAGGGGTAAGTCTACTGGGGTCAGCCTGGTATTTGAGGGGTAAGTCTACTGGGGTCAGCCTGGTATTTGGGGGGTAAGTCTACTGGGGTCAGCCTGGTATTTGAGGGGTAAGTCTACTGGGGTCAGCCTGGTATTTGAGGGGTAAGTCTACTGGGGTCAGTCTGGTATTTGAGGGGTAAGTCTACTGGGGTCAGTCTGGTATTTGAGGGGTAAGTCTATTCAGGGTCAGTCTGGTATTTGAGGGGTAAGTCTACTGGGGTCAGTCTGGTATTTGAGGGGTAAGTCTACTGGGGTCAGTCTGGTATTTGGGGGGTAAGTCTACTGGGCTCAGCCTGGTATTTGAGGGGTAAGTCTATTCAGGGTCAGTCTGGTATTTGAGGGGTAAGTCTACTGGGGTCAGTCTGGTATTTGAGGGGTAAGTCTACTGGGGTCAGCCTGGTATTTGAGGGGTAATTCTACTGGGGTCAGCCTGGTATTTGAGGGGTAAGTCTACTGGGGTCAGCCTGGTATTTGGGGGGTAAGTCTACTGGGGTCAGCCTGGTATTTGAGGGGTAAGTCTACTGGGGTCAGTCTGGTATTTGAGGGGTAAGTCTACTGGGGTCAGTCTGGTATTTGAGGGGTAAGTCTACTGGGGTCAGTCTGGTATTTGGGGGGTAAGTCTACTGGGCTCAGCCTGGTATTTGAGGGGTAAGTCTACTGGGGTCAGCCTGGTATTTGAGGGGTAAGTCTACTGGGGTCAGCCTGGTATTTGAGGGGTAAGTCTATTCAGGGTCAGTCTGGTATTTGGGGGTAAGTCTACTGGGGTCAGCCTGGTATTTGAGGGGTAAGTCTATTCAGGGTCAGTCTGGTATTTGGGGGGTAAGTCTACTGGGGTCAGCCTGGTATTTGAGGGGTAAGTCTATTCAGGGTCAGTCTGGTATTTGAGGGGTAAGTCTACTGGGGTCAGTCTGGTATTTGAGGGGTAAGTCTATTCAGGGTCAGTCTGGTATTTGAGGGGTAAGTCTACTGGGGTCAGTCTGGTATTTGAGGGGTAAGTCTACTGGGGTCAGCCTGGTATTTGAGGGGTAAGTCTACTGGGGTCAGCCTGGTATTTGAGGGGTAAGTCTACTGGGGTCAGCCTGGTATTTGGGGGGTAAGTCTACTGGGGTCAGCCTGGTATTTGAGGGGTAAGTCTACTGGGGTCAGCCTGGTATTTGAGGGGTAAGTCTACTGGGGTCAGTCTGGTATTTGAGGGGTAAGTCTACTGGGGTCAGTCTGGTATTTGAGGGGTAAGTCTATTCAGGGTCAGTCTGGTATTTGAGGGGTAAGTCTATTCAGGGTCAGTCTGGTATTTGAGGGGTAAGTCTACTGGGGTCAGCCTGGTATTTGAGGGGTAAGTCTACTGGGGTCAGCCTGGTATTTGAGGGGTAAGTCTACTGGGGTCAGCCTGGTATTTGAGGGGTAAGTCTACTGGGGTCAGTCTGGTATTTGAGGGGTAAGTCTACTGGGTTCAGCCTGGTATTTGAGGGGTAAGTCTATTCAGGGTCAGTCTGGTATTTGAGGGGTAAGTCTACTGGGGTCAGCCTGGTATTTGAGGGGTAAGTCTACTGGGGTCAGCCTGGTATTTGAGGGGTAAGTCTACTGGGGTCAGCCTGGTATTTGAGGGGTAAGTCTACTGGGGTCAGTCTGGTATTTGAGGGGTAAGTCTATTCAGGGTCAGTCTGGTATTTGAGGGGTAAGTCTACTGGGGTCAGTCTGGTATTTGAGGGGTAAGTCTACTGGGGTCAGTCTGGTATTTGAGGGGGTAAGTCTATTCAGGGTCAGTCTGGTATTTGAGGGGTAAGTCTACTGGGGTCAGTCTGGTATTTGAGGGGTAAGTCTACTGGGGTCAGTCTGGTATTTGGGGGTAAGTCTACTGGGGTCAGCCTGGTATTTGAGGGGTAAGTCTACTGGGGTCAGCCTGGTATTTGAGGGGTAAGTCTACTGGGGTCAGTCTGGTATTTGAGGGGTAAGTCTACTGGGTTCAGCCTGGTATTTGAGGGGTAAGTCTATTCAGGGTTAGTCTGGTATTTGAGGGGTAAGTCTACTGGGGTCAGCCTGGTATTTGAGGGGTAAGTCTACTGGGGTCAGCCTGGTATTTGAGGGGTAAATCTACTGGGGTCAGCCTGGTATTTGAGGGGTAAGTCTACTGGGGTCAGCCTGGTATTTGAGGGGTAAGTCTATTCAGGGTCAGTCTGGTATTTGAGGGGTAAGTCTACTGGGGTCAGTCTGGTATTTGAGGGGTAAGTCTACTGGGGTCAGTCTGGTATTTGGGGGGTAAGTCTACTGGGGTCAGCCTGGTATTTTAGGGGTAAGTCTATTCAGGGTCAGTCTGGTATTTGAGGGGTAAGTCTACTGGGGTCAGTCTGGTATTTAAGGGGTAAGTCTACTGGGGTCAGCATGGTATTTGAGGGGTAAGTCTATTCAGGGTCAGCCTGGTATTTGAGGGGTAAGTCTACTGGGGTCAGCCTGGTATTTGAGGGGTAAGTCTATTCAGGGTCAGTCTGGTATTTGAGGGGTAAGTCTACTGGGGTCAGCCTGGTATTTGAGGGGTAAGTCTACTGGGGTCAGTCTGGTATTTGAGGGGTAAGTCTACTGGGGTCAGTCTGGTATTTGAGGGGTAAGTCTATTCAGGGTCAGTCTGGTATTTGAGGGGTAAGTCTACTGGGGTCAGCCTGGTATTTGAGGGGTAAGTCTATTCAGGGTCAGTCTGGTATTTGAGGGGTAAGTCTACTGGGGTCAGCCTGGTATTTGAGGGGTAAGTCTACTGGGGTCAGTCTGGTATTTGAGGGGTAAGTCTACTGGGGTCAGTCTGGTATTTGAGGGGTAAGTCTATTCAGGGTCAGTCTGGTATTTGAGGGGTAAGTCTACTGGGGTCAGCCTGGTATTTGAGGGGTAAGTCTATTCAGGGTCAGTCTGGTATTTGAGGGGTAAGTCTACTGGGGTCAGTCTGGTATTTGAGGGGTAAGTCTATTCAGGGTCAGTCTGGTATTTGAGGGGTAAGTCTACTGGGGTCAGCCTGGTATTTGAGGGGTAAGTCTACTGGGGTCAGTCTGGTATTTGAGGGGTAAGTCTACTGGGGTCAGTCTGGTATTTGAGGGGTAAGTCTACTTGGGTCAGCCTGGTATTTGAGGGGTAAGTCTACTGGGGTCAGCCTGGTATTTGAGGGGTTAGTCTACTGGGGTCAGTCTGGTATTTGAGGGGTACGTCTACTGGGGTCAGCCTGGTATTTGAGGGGTAAGTCTACTGGGGTCAGCCTGGTATTTGAGGGGTAAGTCTACTGGGGTCAGTCTGGTATTTGAGGGGTAAGTCTACTGAGGTCAGTCTAGTTTGTGAGGTAAGTCTACTGGGGTCAGCCTGGTATTTGAGGGGTAAGTCTACTGGGGTCAGTCTGGTATTTGAGGGGTAAGTCTATTCAGGGTCAGTCTGGTATTTGAGGGGTAAGTCTACTGGGGTCAGCCTGGTATTTGAGGGGTAAGTCTACTGGGGTCAGCCTGGTATTTGGGGGGTAAGTCTACTGGGGTCAGCCTGGTATTTGAGGGGTAAGTCTATTCAGGGTCAGTCTGGTATTTGAGGGGTAAGTCTACTGGGGTCAGCCTGGTATTTGAGGGGTAAGTCTGTTCAGGGTCAGTCTGGTATTTGAGGGGTAAGTCTACTGGGGTCAGTCTGGTATTTGAGGGGTTAGTCTATTCAGGGTCAGTCTGGTATTTGAGGGGTAAGTCTACTGGGGTCAGCCTGGTATTTGAGGGGTAAGTCTACTGGGGTCAGTCTGGTATTTGAGGGGTAAGTCTACTGGGGTCAGTCTGGTATTTGAGGGGTAAGTCTACTGGGGTCAGCCTGGTATTTGAGGGGTAAGTCTACTGGGGTCAGCCTGGTATTTGAGGGGTTAGTCTACTGGGGTCAGTCTGGTATTTGAGGGGTACGTCTACTGGGGTCAGCCTGGTATTTGAGGGGTAAGTCTACTGGGGTCAGCCTGGTATTTGAGGGGTAAGTCTACTGGGGTCAGTCTGGTATTTGAGGGGTAAGTCTACTGAGGTCAGTCTAGTTTGTGAGGTAAGTCTACTGGGGTCAGCCTGGTATTTGAGGGGTAAGTCTACTGGGGTCAGCCTGGTATTTGAGGGGTAAGTTTACTGGGGTCAGTCTGGTATTTGGGGGGGGGTAAGTCTACTGGGGTCAGCCTGGTATTTGAGGGGTAAGTCTACTGGGGTCAGTCTGGTATTTGAGGGGTAAGTCTACTGCGGTCAGTCTAGTTTGTGAGGTAAGTCTACTGGGGTCAGCCTGGTATTTGAGGGGTAAGTCTACTGGGGTCAGCCTGGTATTTGAGGGGTAAGTCTATTCAGGGTCAGTCTGGTATTTGAGGGGTAGGTCTACTGGGGTCAGCCTGGTATTTGAGGGGTAAGTCTACTGGGGTCAGTCTGGTATTTGAGGGGTAAGTCTACTGGGGTCAGCCTGGTATTTGAGGTGTAAGTCTACTGCGGTCAGTCTGGTATTTGAGGGGTAAGTCTATTCAGGGTCAGTCTGGTATTTGAGGGGTAAGTCTACTGGGGTCAGCCTGGTATTTGAGGGGTAAGTCTACTGGGGTCAGCCTGGTATTTGAGGGGTAAGTCTACTGGGGTCAGTCTGGTATTTGAGGGGTAAGTCTACTGGGGTCAGCCTGGTATTTGAGGGGTAAGTCTATTCAGGGTCAGTCTGGTATTTGAGGGGTAAGTCTACTGGGGTCAGCCTGGTATTTGAGGGGTAAGTCTATTCAGGGTCAGCCTGGTATTTGAGGGGTAAGTCTATTCAGGGTCAGTCTGGTATTTGGGGTACGTTTATTGCGGTCAGTCTAGTTTGTGAGGTAAGTCTACTGGGGTCAGCCTGGTATTTGAGGGGTAAGTCTATTCAGGGTCAGTCTGGTATTTGGGGGGTAAGTCTACCGGGGTCAGCCTGGTATTTGAGGGGTAAGTCTACTGGGGTCAGCCTGGTATTTGAGGGGTAAGTCTACTGGGGTCAGCCTGGTATTTGAGGGGTAAGTCTACTGGGGTCAGTCTGGTATTTGAGGGGTAAGTCTATTCAGGGTCAGTCTGGTATTTGGGGTACGTTTATTGCGGTCAGTCTAGTTTGTGAGGTAAGTCTACTGAGGTCAGCCTGGTATTTTAAGGGGTAAGTCTATTCAGGGTCAGCCTGGTATTTGAGGGGTAAGTCTACTGAGGTCAGTCTAGTTTGTGAGGTAAGTCTACTGGGGTCAGCCTGGTATTTGTGTGGAGGGGGGGGGGGGGGGGTAAGTCTACTGGGGTCAGCCTGGTATGTGTGTGGAGGGGGGGGGGTAAGTCTACTGGGGTCAGCCTGGTATGTGTGTGGAGGGGGGGGGTAAGTCTACTGGGGTCAGCCTGGTATGTGTGTGGAGGGGGGGGGGGGGGGTAAGTCTACTGGGGTCAGCCTGGTATGTGTGTGGGGGGGGGGGGAGTAAGTCTACTGGGGTCAGCCTGGTATGTGTGTGGAGGGGGGGGTAAGTCTACTGGGGTCAGCCTGGTATGTGTGTGGAGGGGGGGGGGGGGTAAGTCTACTGGGGTCAGCCTGGTATGTGTGTGGAGGGGGGGGGGGTAAGTCTACTGGGGTCAGCCTGGTATGTGTGTGGAGGGGGGGGGGGGAGTAAGTCTACTGGGGTCAGCCTGGTATGTGTGTGGAGGGGGGATAAGTCTACTGGCTGGCTTGGAACCACATCATCCTCATAAGCTTCTCGCTTTAACAGTAGCGTAGGCAGTAATGGTTTAGTCATATATATATATATATATATATATATATATATATATATATATATATATATATATATATATATATATATATATATATATATATATATATATATATCAGTGTGTGTGTGTGTGTATTTTTTTATATTTACATGTGTGTGTATTTTACACTCTCCTGAACAAATTACACTCCCAGGCTTTGTTTTAACTCCCACTCCAAATCCTACACTCTCAACCATTGTTTAAATGCGAATTAAAAAAAAAAAACTAAATGCACTCCCAACTCACATAAAACCTGCAGCTCCAATTTTTCCTATACATCCCCACTATACATCCACCTTGCCGACATTTAACATTGCCCAATACACGCCCCCCCCTCTCTCTCTCAAATAGACACAACTTACCCTAACTAAACACAATACATTTCCCCCAATGTCACACAATGGAAACAAAAGCTTAAACCAACTCACTCAACTCAGTGGAACGTAGCCCACTTGTTCTATTATACTCTACACACTTTGGGGAGTCAAGAAATCACTACGGGGGTGTTAGTTAAGGGAATCATTGCGGGGGTGTAAGTTTGAGGGGGGTAGTTTTAGGTTGTTGTTTTGGGGAGTCAATTAGCGGCTGTTGGTTAGGGGAGTCACTGCGGGGGGTGTTAGTTTGAGGGGGGGGGGGGGGGGTAATTTGGGGTTGTTGTTTTGGGGAGTGACTGTAGGGGGT
>NW_026731825.1:105000-150000 GCF_028476545.2 Physella acuta
GGTAACTACTTATGTCGAGGTCACGTAATACTTACTTGTGTTGGAATAAATTCCACCAATTTTACAAGTGAGAAAGAAAAAGAAACAATTTTATCATCTTCAACATAAGGTCACAAACAGTCAGATCCCCCACCCTTAAAACAGTGTCACAAATATTTAACTCCCCCCCCCTCACCGTAGTTATAATTTATAACGAAGATTATATTTTTCTTAAATAAGTTTAACGGTTTTTTAATTAAAAGATATGGATAGGCTTGGCCTAGCGGTAGAGAGATTGACTGCTAACACAAAAGTCTTGAGTTCGAATCTTGGTTCAAGTGTTTAAGTCCACCCAGTTCTGATGGGTACATAACTCACGTTAGGGAAAACAAAGGAGGGTGGGCATAGTGCTGACCACACTTTATCTTCATATGCCGATGTCCCTGAAACAGATAAACTCTACTTTACCTGCCCCATGTCTCTTGTGCACGAACTGGAAAGATGAATTTAAAAGACGTCAGCATCTTTAGTATCATATGCTCTCTCCAGATTTTTTTACATTTTCTGTAAAGTTTATTTAGTCCATGAAGGACATCGATAGCCTACACTAACAATTTGTGTAGAACATCCAACAGGACTGCTGTGTTTTGGTTAGGACTTTTGTCCTAACGTTAACACAACCATCCCGTCGACATCGATTTTCACTAATCGATCACGGCCCAATAACCTAAACGTTGTGCCGAATCGAAGACTGAATTGAATACAACTCACTGCCTGCAATTTGCCTTGATCTCTACGCCAATAGGCAGCTGTCGGATAATATATTTCAAATCTCCCCAGAAGCAGATCAAAATTCAATTTAGATGTAGCGTTAATCTATCAAGATTTGCGATACACAATTATTTCTTTAGTTTTACAAGAACAAGAAGTCACGCAAAAATCTCGCAGCCAAAATTTAGTTTTTTTTTTGTTTTTTTTTAAATTTCCACACCATCTCTAATCGTCAGACCCTGAAAACAATTCCATCGAACTCACCCGATGCGGCACTTAATGGTGTCACCCCCCCCCCCCCCAGAGGCGTAGCGACAAACTTTCAAGTTTTTTCAAGTTTTCGATTTACACCCCCCCCCCCCACGCCCTCAAACTTTCGATTTGCACCCCCCCCTCCCCCTTCAAGTTTTCGATTTGCACCCCCCCCCCTCAAACTTTCGATTTTGCACCCCCCTTTAAGTTTTTCTCTATATATTTTGCTATTTTTTGCCTTGGTGTCACCCCCCTAAATGGTGTCACCCGGTGCGGTCCGCACCAACCGCCCCCCCCCCCCCTCGCTATGCCTCTGCCCTCCCGTATCATAAGTCAAAATGACCTCCCGATTATTTTCTGGACGTGATTTATTGACCATATTACAGCAGTATCACTGTCTCACAGTAATGTAGTGACACCGATATAAGCATGTAAACCGAACCATTCACTTCATCTTATCGAATCTCATAGTAGTGTCGAGATATTCAGATGAGGAAACAAGAACGCTTTTTAATTTTTAGTTTTGAAAGTAATTGTGTGTGCGTGAGTGTGCATGTACATATCTGTGTTTGTGTGTGAACCTATGTGTGTATGTGTATGTGTGTATGTGCCTGTACCAATGTGTATGTGTGTGTGTGTACCTATATGTGTATGGGTGCGTCGGTGTGTTGGTTACGTAATTGTGTATGTGTGTACCATTGTGTGTATGTGTGTGTATCTGTATATGTATGTGTGTGTGTACCTACGTGTTAATGTGTGTGTACCAGTGTATGTATGTGTGTATGTGACTGATCTTATGTGTGTATGTGTGTATGTGACTATACCTATGTGTGTATGTGTGTCCCTATGTGTGTATGTGACTGTACTTTTGTATGTATGTGTGTACATACGTGTGTATGTGACTGTACCTATGTGTATGTATATATATATAACTGTACCTATGTGTGTATGTGTGTGTGTCCCTATGTGTCTATTTGACTGTACCTTTGTATGTATGTGTGCACTTTTGTGTGTATGTGTGTGTACCTGTATGGGTATTTAACTGTTCCAATGTGTGTATGTGTTTTTACCTATGTATGTATGTGTGTGTACCTATGTGTGTATGTGACTGTATTTATGTATGTATGTAAGTGGCTGTACCTATGTATGTGTGAACGTGACTGTACATGTGTGTATCTGTGTGTACCTATATGTGTGTATACCTATGTATGTGTGTGTACCTATATGTGTATGTGAGTGTAGTCCTACCTATGTGTGTGTGAGTGCTTCTATGTTGTGATATACTACAGACTCATCTATTTTTATCCCTGTATATTGATCGAGTGCCCTCCCCTGTTCCGACCTAACGAAATCTAACTCTTCAACTATCGGAAACTTCTTTGTCACCTAAGATGCTTAGAAAGTGACGCTAGTTTTTGACCCGTATAAAGGATCAGCAACGATCTCATTATACCACAGAGTCTAAACATCTTCTGATAAACATTGTTATGTTGTTGTTATTATTGCTTGGTCGTTATTTTATTTTTATTATTTTTATTATTCAATTTTAGCTCTAACTCAATTTTAGCTCTCACATTATCCCTTTATATATCGAGGTCACAGAAACATATGAACTCTACTTGTCCCATGGACCGTCAGGTTTGAAAATGGAACTTCACTTCTACTACGATTTTAGCTCTAACTCAATCTTAGCACTAATTCAACCTTAGCTCAACTTAATCTTAGCTCAGTAGCAACAATTTTATTTTCTCTTCATGTATGAGTACGGTTAATTTATTTATGTTATCCTTTCTTTAAAAAAAAATGTTAATAAATGGTAACTTAATTTTAGCTGAAAACTGCTAATGTTTATTACGTTTTAATGACTTTTTTTAAAGAAAAAGTCTTATTGTTCAAAATAAAAAATGCAGTGGCTTTTCATACAGTGAAAGGTCCTCTTAGGACCTAGCGCTCCATTGGTCAGATGAAGTAGAGTTCATATGTTTCTTGACCTCGGTATATGAAGGACTGACGTTGTCAGCATTATGCCCAGCCGCCTTTGCTTTCCTTAATGTGAGTTAGATACCCATCACAGCGGGGTGAACTAAGGGACGTTACACTGACTTTAAACCGGATTCGTTTTCGAGACATTCCAGTTAGCAATCTACCGCTCTACCGCTAGGCCACGCCATTCCATAGTCTTTTATGAATGACGTTACTTATAAAGAATTTAGACTCTCTCACGTTCAGTCATAAACAATAGTACCCCCCCCCCCCCACCCCATTATGACTATCACAAATAGTTGGATCTACCCCTTAAATGAAAATTATCTTTTTTTTTTTGCTTTAATTTGATTGGTTTTTAATTTCGAAATCGTCAAGGGGAGGGGAGGGACTAAAGGTAAAAAAAAAAATAAACCGCGTGCCGTAATTTGTTGACAATTCCACCCAATACATATCAATTACATCCTGCTAAAATATATTAATTACATAAATCCTCATTTAAAACTGATTTTTTTAAAATTAAAATATGAACACTTTCTAGCCTGGCAAATGTAATTGATCTGAGTTCTCTTGGGTGCCATTGCATAAATCGTCTGCTTCTGGCAGCCACTCACGAGTTGTCTCAGCTTGTATTACTCACACAGAAATTCCAGGGGAGCCGGTTCCTGCGTATCTGGCGCCCCGCATTTGCATTTGACATCGTATCTAAGATGTGCGGGGTCAGAGGTCGCAGACAAGAAGGTTCCGGGTCAAAGGCAAACACGGTTTGGCTTTACCGGAAGTGACGTAATCGCTTTTCTGTCCGGTGCATAGTTTGAAATGTACAACCGAATAATATGTCGCCGAATTGAATCTAATTTATTTTTAATTAATCGTTTGTCCTACTGCATGTATTGGATAAATAATTTAATATACATTTTTTAAAAACATTGTTAATAGATGTAGTTAATTAATTTAAAATAAATAAAAACATTTTAAATTTTGTTTACATCTTATGTTTTATCGACCAATAATTCTCAGCGACATTTAAAACTACGTAAACGACGGATATATATATATATATATGTATATATATATATATATATGTATATATATATATATATATATATATATATATATATATATATATATATATATATATATATATATATATAATTGCAAGTAATGGTTACCATATTAGCTAAAAAAAAATTCCATAGACCAGATATTGTCACTCTATTAGCTAGAAGTCGTAACTCTATATTTGCTAGAGAATGTGTGACTGTATTTGAAATAATGATATAATGATTTTTGAAACTGTTCAAGACTTTTTTTTCCGGGGGGGGGGGGGGGGTGGGCGGACTAAAATTTCCTATGGCGGACACTTTTAAAAGTATGTATTTTCTATATACGTTCCATTTCGTTCGGGGGGGGGGGGGTGAGGGCGGTAGACCGAAGAGATGCCTTAAGAGATGCCTGAAAGAAACTCTGCTTTGAAATATCTGAGCTGCCAACAGTTGTTTTACATTCTTTGAACTTAATTTTTTATCTTACAACCTATTCATGTGAGATATTGTATCGCAGACCTTAACTTTATGAAGAAGGAAATACATTCCAGAACGCTTTTCTTTGTTTGAAAATACAAAGTGAACGGAAGTTCCTGAATTAAAAAAAAAATATTTTTGTTTATTCGACTAATGGAAAATTTGGGTTCGATTTACCAAAATGGCTACCAAAATGGCTGAGTAAAATATGTTAGAATTTTTTATGTATTGCTTGTAACAATATTTGCGGAAATTCCCGAATTTAGTTTTTGACAGCATTGTTCATTTCGTTAATTCTATTCGTATTTTAACACGGGAAAAAGTATGATTAGATTTATGAAAGTGGATGATTGGTCGACGAGGCGTTAGGATATTTTATTCTGGCCAATCAAAACCTGCGTTTCAAGACGACTTCCGTTTTCCTTGTCAAACACATCTTTAAAAGTTCACAAGTTTATTAGAAAGCAAATCAAATTAGCCCCATCTCATCCCCCCCCCTCCCTCCGAAGAAGCTTTATGATTCGGCAGACGACTGCAGGCGTCTGGTGACCTTTACCTTGCGAGGAAAGCATATTGAGGATGGGGGTGGTAAGGTTGGGTACGATTAAGGGGTGTTAAAGTCCAAACGTACTTTAGGAAATAAGTTTATCGAGACCAAAACAACACGTTACCATAGTTACGGATTGACAGGTTAAATTAAATCGGAGGGTTGTCGTCTGGCTATCAGAGCTCAACAGCGAGATGAAAATGGGGAATGAATTGGCGTAGTTGGCAACAAGAAGGGTGGGAGATTCTGTCTAGAGAATCGAACCTGTGACCTCGTTCAGACCGATGGAAGCCAGGGTACAGGGGAGTGACCAGGGTGACCTCTGTGTGTGTGTAGGTGTGTGTGTGTGTTTGTGTGGTGTGTGTGTATGTGTGTGTGTGTGTGTGTTTCCGCGCTAGTGCTTGTGCCAGCAAGTGTGTGGTTGCGTCAGCCCGCGTGTGTGTGTGTGTTTGTTTATGTGGTGTGTGTGTATGCGTGTGTGTGTGTGTGTATGTCCACGCTAGTGCGTGTGCCAACATGTGTGTGGTTGCGTCAGCCCGTGTGTTTGAGTGTGTTTGTGTGGTGTGTGTGTATGTGCGTGTGTGTGTGTGTGAGTCCGTGCTAGTGCGTGTGCCAACATGTGTGTGGTTGCGTCAGCTCGTGTGTGTGTGTTTATGTGGTGTGTGTGTGTCCGCGCTAGTGTGTGTGCCAGCAAGTGTGTGGTTGCGTTAGCCCGTGTGTGTGTGTAAGTGTCTCCGTGTGTGTGTGTGTCCGCACTAGTGTGTGCCAACAAGTGTGTGGTTGCTTTAATCCGTGTGTGTTTTTGTGTGTGCGTGTATGTTTTAAAAATCAGAGTGATTATGTTAAAATAAATGTGGTTATTAAATCAATTATGAAGTTTTTGTTAAACTTCACTAAAGATTTGAGATTCATTTAGTGTTTTTAGAATTTTTGGCAACTAAACAATATGTTTAAAAAGCTAAAATAATTTTTTATTTTTTAAATTTTATCACTCAAAATGTAAAATAAACATGATAAAAAGTAGACCAAACTGGTTTTATTTTATATCAAATATTTTTTCGGAAACGTTTTAAGTACAAATTACTAAACAAGATCGATCACTGAGTTTCTGTAAAGCCAATCAATGTTTCTCTGACAAAAGTGAAATTTCGGGTTATAATTTTGGGTTGATAAAAATAAATAGAAATGTTGCCTTGAACGCAAAAAAAAAAAAATTCAAATTCTCATCTGCATCTTTAATAACATAGATTCTTAAAATATAAAATCTGAATTTTTTGCCACGCTTTATGGTTTTTTTTTTTGGGGGGGGGGGTGACAAAATTAAAAAAAACACGTTTTTATCCTTGTCAATATCAATAATTAAGCTAATATCTTATAAACTCGGCTTCCGCCATTGACCGTCCCACACTGGAGTTAAGAACAGACCACATCAGCAATAGATCGGAACAGAAACTTAAAACTCTCAGGTTAGCGAGTTGGCTCTGCCTCTCCACCATGAGCCGGGCGAAGATAATATTAATATCAATGTCACAATGTAGCTAATCTAATCTGACAATTATATTTTCCTAGCATAGACTTTACAATAAACACTGAGTGCGCATGCGTGACAGGAAATTCTATCCCCATACGTCTGTTTCATTTGTGTGAGTGCGCATGAGTTGTTTTTATCACGTGATGCGCCCTAATGTTCAGACGATCTTAATTAAATTCATTCCTTGAAAGCACTCAGTGTTGTGAACTCTTTTCTTTGTTGTTAAAATTGTGGATTTTTTGTTTTGTTTCGTAAAAGTTCACGAAACAATCTGTTATTATCAGCAATATATTTGTTATTTATTTTCATTTCCGTATAAGATAAAACTTCCGAAAGCTTTGCTAAGATTAACACTCTTAGCTAGGATCAGTGGCGTAGCCAGGATCGTCTCAAGGGGGGGGGGGGTTCCAATTTTTACCCGGGAACAAACCTTTGATTTGCACCCCCCCCCTCTTTCGATTTGCACCCCCCTCATACTTTATATATATACCGATGGGTCTATCGGGGGGGGGGGGGATTATGACCCCCCCCTAACTCCACCACCCCCCTGCCTACGCCACTGGCTAGGATTAAGGTCACAGAATTTCAAGCGTGAGTTGGGATTACAGAAATAACCAAAGACTGACAAAATGTATGTACTCTTCTGAAACGGTAATCGGAATGTTATTTTTTTTTAAGTGAATACGTGTACACTTTTAATCGTAGAACATCCCACTCTATACATTAGTAGATGAAGGGTTGGAAAGGGGTTGGGCGGGCAGAAGTCACATATCGACATAGGGCGCTGAATAGGGTGCTTAATAGGGCGCTGAATAGGGTGCTTAATAGGGCGCTGAATAGGGTGCTTAATAGGGCGCTGAATAGGGTGCTTAATAGGGCGCTGAATAGGGTGCTTAATAGGGCGCTGAATAGGGTGCTTAATAGGGCGCTGAATAGGGTGCTTAATAGGGCGCTGAATAGGGTGCTTAATAGGGCGCTGAATAGGGTGCTCAATAGGGCGCTGAATAGGGTGCTCAATAGGGCGCTGAATAGGGTGCTCAATAGGGCGCTGAATAGGGTGCTCAATAGGGCGCTGAATAGGGTGCTCAATAGGGCGCTGAATAGGGTGCTCAATAGGGCGCTGAATGAACAAAAAGTCGTACGAGAATATTCCTAATTTTCCTGTGTGCTGAATAATAGACATTGTTATTTTTAATTTATTCACCCCAACCCACCCACCCCCACCCCCGCCTTTACTTTGATTAAACAAGAATGCAGTCCGGTATCTAGGCCAATTTAAATAAAACATTTATAATTCTTTCGCCCCCCTACCCCTACAGGCTATGGATCCCGTAATTTTAAAAGCTCTACTCAGTGTTTCTTTCAGGCATCTCTTCGGCACCGCCCCCACCCCCGAACAAAATATAATTTATATACAAAATATTATATAGAAAATACCCCACCCCAAAAAATTTAGTGTCCCCATCCCCAGGAGAAAAAAGTCTGAAAGAAACACTGACTCTATTATCTTTTTATTTCTAACATGAATCAAGTTCCTGAACAAGTATGAACATGGCACACGAAATGACAGCATCACTTAACAGACACACTTAACTAGATGAACCAAATGGAATGAAGGGTGATACTTATAGATCAACTGTTTTAGTATTGTTTTCTTCACGTAAAAAGTAAAAAAAAAAGTAAAATACCTTTTTCGAACCTGACTGTCCAATGGACGTATGTGGTAATAGTATGGTCAGCACAATATATGTATGTATATATATATATATATATATATATATATATATATATATATATATATATATATATATATATATATATATATATATATATATATATATATATAGGGCCCAAAATTTTTTTTGCGGGGTGGCCTTTTTTTCTAGTTCCGCCACTGATTCGATGCTTGCTTGTTTTAAGGTTTCTTTAGAGCAGGGGTCTCCAAACTACGGCCCGCGAACTTGATGCGGGCCGCGATGTCCTCTCATCCGGCCCGCGGAGATCTTTTTGTCCACGGAAAAACCGTTTGTTGGTAATGGCGGAGGAACTTAGCCCAGAAAAATCAAAGACATGACTGGAGGAAACTGGCTACCGAACTGAAATTTGATAGTTAATGCGGCCCTCGGACTGAAAAGTTTGGAGACCCTTGGTTTAGAGATAAGATTCACTCCAAGATTTGAAAACTTTCTTTTAAGTAACCCAATGGCTATGAGTAGAGTTGTAGTTCTGCTTTCATATCTTTGGCGTAATGTGACTGGTAAATAGATGACCTTGGTCTAAGATGGCCGAATTTCCCTTGGGTATAGAAATGAGAAAAGGTCATTGGCCCGTATCTAAACTGATCAAGTTTCATTTAGCGTTGAGTGACGGGGGAAGTAAGAGGCCACTGGTATAAATCGCTGACCAAAAGTCTTTTAGCGTGGATCATCTGAGAACTATGTGATGACCCTGAACTCTAAAGACTAAGAACCTTACCAGGCTTTGTTAGTTTTGTTTCATTGATATTTCTGTACACGCTACTATACAGAAGAAAAAAAAACGTCAACATCGGTGATTCTCACAAGGTGGTACATATTGGGTACTACCATAAAAAAGTACCACTGATCAACCAACGACTTATATATAATACACGGAAATTTAGATAGTTATATATCAAAACGGTTCCATTACAAATGACCTCAGACAAAATATCTCAGACAAAATATGTCACGGACAAATAATCTCAAGACAAATGATCCCAGGATAAATTATCTCAAAGACAAATAATTTTACGGACAAAAGATACCAAGACAAAATATATTAGGATAAATTATACCATGGACAATTGATCTCAGACAAAATATCCCAGAAAAATAGACTAACTTAGGCAGCCAGATTCTCTTGATGTTATCTCATATCTTCTAAATGTGACATTCGTCACAAGTTGAGAACCTTTTCGCGCTAAACTTCAAAAGTCCTGAAATAGAAACGAGAAGAGAACTATACAACACACACTAGAAGCAACGGTACTGTAGTGTTGATGGCGGTCGCTTTTGTTACAAGTCTAATTTAAATATAGGTTCTTTCAGACTAAATATCTACATCACATTCCCTTATCAGCAGAATTAATGTTTTGTGCGAGGTTTGATGTGTATTATTTTAAATTTTGTTTTGACTGAAATAATTATTATGGAGATAATTAGATGAGGCTATCGTATATCGTATATATATATATATATATATATATATATATATATATATATATCAGGTTTCTCCACATGTCTTAAAGTTGTCTCTCCAGGTCGCTGGTTTATCTAACGACGTCATCTGTCAAGAATACGCGAGGACAAGATGGTGCAAGATCCTCATGTCTCTCCACCCCCATCCCCACTCACCCCCAAGATGATCTCACAAGTTATGACGCTCTCCATCAACGGTGTGTCACGAACAGGGGACGCGAGATCGAAACGCTCCCAGACCAATATTAGCTTATCCCAGGAGACGTGGAGTATGTCTCAAACTGAGTTTGATTTACCTCGATAAACATCTCGATATCCCACTCACCCACAGCTGCCTAGAACATTCACTCACCATTCATCAATATATATATATATATATATATATATATATATATATATATATATATATATATATGGTTCCATGACAAACTATCTCAGGACAAATGATCTCAGACAAAATATCTCACGGACAAATGATCTCAAGGACAAATGATCTCACGGACAATAGATACCAGGACAAAATATATCTGGACAAATGATGATATCATGGACAAATGATCTCAGACAAAATATCTCAGACAAAATATCTCACATCCAAATTTTAATAGTGTATTGGATGATTTTAGTTGCCGTTTATTTTTTATAAAACAGTTGTATGATTAGCCTAGAGAGAAAGATAATATAATCTCATCTATTTTAAGATAAGATAAGATTTTGATACTAAAATTATTGTGAATATTCAAATCCAATGAAAACGTGGCTTCGCTCTCTAACGTAGCAATGCTTTCATCGGTTGTAGAGTTTTGAGAATGTCACTTTAGTTTTAAGTTTAATTCTTTGTTAAATCCCTTACCTAACCTTTTCTTTGATCCGTACCTAAATCCTTTTTTTTTACTAGTGACCTAATCATTTCATTTAACCACATTTTGTTTCATTCATTACCTTATTTTATTTTTAATTCATGACCAAATCCATTGTTTACCTGACCTAACCATTTTTTTCATCCAAGACCTAATCTTAACTGTCATCCATATTCTAACTCTTTCCTTAATGTATGACCAAATCATTTCTTTAAGGCATGACCTAATTCTTTGTTTATACGACCTCACCATTTCTTTAAGGCATGACCTAATTCTTTGTTTATACGACCTCACCATTTCTTTAATCCATTACCTAATTCTTTGTTTATACGACCTCACCATTTCTTTAATCCATGACCTAATTCTTTGTTTATACGACTTCACCATTTCTTTAATCCATGACCTAATTCTTTGTTTATACGACCTCACCATTTCTTTAATCCATGACCTAATTCTTTGTTTATACGACCTCACCATTTCTTTAATCCATGACCTAATTCTTTATTTATACGACCTCACCATTTCTTTAATCCATGACCTAATCCTTTGTTTATACGACCTCACCATTTCTTTAATCCATGACCTAATCCTTTGTTTATACGACCTCACCATTTCTTTAATCCATGACCTAATTCTTTATTTATACGACCTCACCATTTCTTTAATCCATGACCTAATCCTTTGTTTATACGACCTCACCATTTCTTTAATCCATGACCTAATTCTTTATTTATACGACCTCACCATTTCTTTAATCCATGACCTAATCCTTTGTTTATACGACCTCACCATTTCTTTAATCCATGACCTAATCCTTTGTTTATACGACCTCACCATTTCTTTAATCCATGACCTAATCCTTTGTTTATACGACCTCACCATTTCTTTAATCCATGACCTAATCCTTTGTTTATACGACCTCACCATTTCTTTAATCCATGACCTAATCCTTTTTATCCAAGTTCAGTTCCTGGTATCTTTGATCAAATCCTCTCCTTCAACCTCCATCTCCCATATTCCTTTTCTTAAATTACCCATAATTCCACACCTTCATGCCTTTATTATAACCTTGACGCCCGTTCTCTCTATAAAAAGCCATCTCTATTAATGTAATAAAGTGTCCACCCGGTTCAAATTGGATTCATCAGATACCTCGCCCATCTCTCCAATAAAATAGACTTCCTGTTCTGATACTATTTTGGGGACTATCTGACGTCATGACAAAGTGTTGTTGTCGTTTTTTCGTGTCTTTTTAAAATATCCATTTTTTAAATATATTTTTTTAGTAAAATGTTATTTCACCTTTTAGTCCTCGAATGAAGGCCGTTTGTATGGTAGTTTATTGCTGTTATTCAGGTGTGTCAGATTAATGTTTTAAGATTAGGAGTTTATTACCCTGGGATTAGAGCGACCATGTAATGCGAGGATATAGCCACATTACACAAAAACCACACGATGCTCAGCTATGGACCCTCTAAACACAGGAGCCACACTAGCCTCACTACTGCATAAAGAAACAACCATACGTCCACATTAACATATAACCACGCGCAGCCACAAAACAACGTATAACCACGTTATCATTTAGCTTCACATATTTAACAATATAACCGTATATAAGGACACGACCTTATATAACAACACAACAATTTAGCTTCACATAACCAAATAAAAATAACCTTAAATAGACCGAATAGCCTAGACACGTATAACCACATACCGTTTTAGCCTTATATAGCCACTGAACCAAAACAAACACATATAAGCACACCATATTATAAACATGACAACACAACGACATAACCATTTAGCCACATCACATATACCCACTTAACCTAGACAAACACGTATAAGCACACCATATTAAAAACGTGACCACACAAACACATAACCATTCAGCCACATATACCCACTAAACCAAAACAAACGAGTAAAAACACACTATATTAAAAACGTGACAACACAACCACATAACCATTTAGCCACATATACCCATTAAACCAAAACAAACACAAAAACACCACACAACCACACTGCCACATACAACCACACGTGATCCCCAAATCACGTCAACTACCAGCTAAAGACGTGATCCAACCAGCTATCATTGACCTTGGCCCAGCTTCTCAATCTGGTTTGTTTCGGTAAAAAAAAAATCACATCTTTTCAAAGTTAACCGTCCGTAAGAGCTTTGAATTCTACAGTGAATAAAAAAATTCCCACGGAATTTTAACATGGAATTAGAAATTGTTCAAGCGTTACTTTAAAAATAAATTGTTCCGTTTTTGTAGTGATTAAACTTTTTTTGTGAGTTCATGGAAAATGTTGTATTTGAAGTTTTGTTTATTTTAAATGTTGTTTTGGCGAGAGTGAACCGGGGACTTTTGGCTGATTATGTTGTCTCGGGTATTCTGTATCGCCATAGCAACCTCTGTTTTCTTGTACATCGTATATTACCATGGGGTCCCATGTTGTCATGGGTACCCACATTTTTATGAAGTTGTCATGGTGACTCATATTGCCATGTACCAACATTTTCCTGAATATACCCTCTGTTGTCATGGCGACCCATATTGCCATGAAGACCCATGTTGCTATGTGTGTCCCTGTTAACTAGATCTTTTCTGTCATAACTGCTAACTCGGAGCATACATTTTGTGGTGAGCGACCCCCGTTGTAAGAGACAACTTGCTGGTGTTGGGGGTCACATTTTGGTGTGCCCCCCCCCCCCCCCATCCTCCTACTGTATCGGTGATGTTTCAGTGCTCCTTAACGTTACAAGACTAGATCACTAGAAATATCCAGCTTAAAAAGGGAGATAATTCTAGAAAAATCAACAAAAATTACGTGAGAATATCTAATTATTTTGGAGACAATAATTTTTAGGCTCTTTTCACAAAGACCAATGCATTAAACAAAAAAGGAATTTTGAAAAAATTATTTCGACATTTTTTTTAATGCGCGTTTTTAACTTTTAAATCTAATCATGCCAGAAATGTTCTATAAGAATTTTGTTTTGTGTTCATGCTTGAGATTTTATGTGTTCTAGTTTTCGATCAGTCAAGGTCACCTCAAGGTCACCTCACTGTCACGTCACCAGTACAAATGTATTTAAAGTATTTGAAGTTGGTAAAAGTTTACGTATAATGTTGAATTTACACACACTGACACGTTTACACCTGCTGACAAGTTTACACCTGGTAACAAGTTTACACCCGGAAAAAAGTTTACACCTGATGACAATTTTTCACCTGATGACAAGTTTACAACTGGTGACAATTTTTCACCTGTCGACAATTTTTCACCTGACAACAAGTTTACACCTGGTGACAATTTTTCACCTGACGACAAGTTTACAACTGGTGACAATTTTTGACCTGATGACAAGTTTACAAGTGATGACAAGTTCATCCGGAAAATGTATAAAGTCCTAACAACGTTCAATATTTGAACTCACAAACTGGAATACCTGGCGAAACTTTCAAACAAAATGTTCTCTCGCCCATAGCCAACACAACCTGGTCGAGGGATAGAGAGTACGAATGTTCACCTGAAAGTCTCCAGTTCGATTCCAAATCTTGATTTCGTTTCACGTCCCTGAGTCCACCCACATGTAATGCGTATCGAACTCACGTTCGGTAAAGTAAAGGCGGCTGGGTATAGGGCTGACAACAGGGTTATTCATATGCCAAGGTCACACAAAGTGGTGGACTTTAAGTCATCTGCCCTTGGGAGCAATCCAACTAGAATGTCGAAGGAACCTTTGAAACGAAATGTCCTCTTGGCTAATTAACTTCCGTCTGAGCTAATTGAACTCTTACATAACAGTAAATGATTGCCTTTCTCTTCTAAATTTCATGGTTATTTGCTAATTAACTAATTTCAACGGCCATTTGTAACAAAAATAATTACACTCAATGAACGTTTTAAAAATAAAATGTTTTTTTTTATCCATGCACGCAAAAAGCTATTGGCATATCTTTATATTTCAGCCACCGGGTTCGAGCTAGGGGAGAGGGGGGGGGCTCTAAATAAAAAAAATAAAACGACTCATTTTTATTGTATTTCCACCCACTCTCCCACATTACCCTCCACCCTTCCTATATTCAACGACCCCCATAATGCTAGTTGCGCCCCTAATATAATATTTTACACAAGTATTTGTAACAAAAAAAATCAACGGATGCAGCGAAAAATGTAATTAATTATCCAAAAAAGCGTGGGTGGGTCCCACCGGATGTGCTATCACGTAATTATTCATTACCGGCTATTGTCATTAACAGGCCTCCTCTTCTACATGCATCTGTCAATAACCAATTTTTCTGTGAAAAAAAAAAAACAAAATTCATTTTCTGGTTTGTTGATTTTTATCAAGTATTGAGATTAATTTTTTTAAATCTTTGAATTTATTCTGTAATTATCTTGTCATTTTTTGTTTTGTTTGATTTGCGGTTAGTTTTTTAGTTGTTGTTTCTTTTAAACAACAGACAAGTTAAATAGATCTATAATACTAATCTCTGGGCTGATAACATGGGGATAAAAAGTGAGTGAAAAGGTGGACCTATAACCAAGTTGTACGAAATTATACCCTTTGTTTAAACTTTGGCTTTTATTAGAAGAACAGAAAAAAAAGCGCAACGGAGAAATGCGCAAGCAAATTTTGCTTAAACAGAAAAATGCGCGCACAGAAAAGATGCATCGAAACAAATTTGCGCACACAGTCAAACACGTTCACGGATAAATGCGCTACTCAAGCTTTGCGTATGCATAAAAAAATGCGGAAAAAAAATTTGCGCACGTATGGACTATTTTACAAATTCCATTCCGATAAAGAGGCTATTGGACACGCACCAATAATTTTAGGTGGCTCCCAAACTTTGATTACCCCGAACTCAGTGAAACTAGGTCAAGCGATTGACTTCAGCGAATTCCGCGGAGCAAGTACACATTTTCTAAAATTAGATTCCCGCTGAACCGTCGCTAACAAAAGTAATTCAGCCCAGTGTATTTTTTTCCCAAAGAGGAATGGGAATAGAGTTCCAAGACTGGCATCGACACCTATCACTGCCGGCACCAATACCCGGCCCAGATATCAAATTTTCTGGGTTATAGCAGTTAATTGCCGGTCCACGGGGCCGGATTTATTGAGTTCCGTGAACCGATTTCGATTATACCTTCTCGGCAGTCCGCGCTGATTACCGTCGTCACGACGTGTCTATTTTTATGTCAAGGTCACGACCCCCGTGTTGTGGGGTCACCCTCGCAAGGGGAAGTAATGAGCGACGGGTGACCTAATTAGCAGATGAACGGACATAATAAATTATTTATTAGCGCTTAAAATAGAAATAATTTACGCTGTGTGAGTTCGAAATTATTTGTGTGCACTAAACACCCGAGTTATAAAAATGCCGGACGGAGTTTATTTCAGTCATTTTTTTAGTAAGGTGCGGTGGGTGGGTGGAGGTACCGCCCCTCCAACCCCCCCCCCATATATATATATATATATATATATATATATATATATATATATATATATATATATATATATATATATATATATATATATATATATATATATATATATATATATATATATATATATATATATATATATATATTTCCGCTCCCCACCCCACACCACCCACCCCCCCCCCCCCCCCCTGGAAATTTAACTCCTACCCAATAGCTTCAATTCCCCCATCCCCTACCCCCTCCCACACACACAGTCCGGAGAAAAATGTCTGAAAAGAACATTGAAAGCAGGGGCAGGGTATGTTTCATAAAGGACATAGGGTAGGGCCCAATGTATTGTATTATTTCGGTGCGTGAGTGCAACCACATTAAAAAAATTATTAATAAAAATAAACTAAAAGTGCGAATAAAAATCCATGGTTGGATTTCCAATAGATTGTTTTCTGAGGCGTAGCTGTTGTTGAGTAAAGAAGGGCGTGGTGTGTTAACTTGGGAGTTATAGTGCATTTATGCAGCCATTTTTAATATGAAATTACCTTATTTGAGATTAAGCTAAACATTATATTTTTTAAATTATACTTTTCTGTTGGATTATTTTGTTTTATTGTCTCTTAAAGATCAATATTCGTAACGCCTAATCATGCATTATTATTCCTTTTTTTTGTCAATTTAAACATTTCCTACTAAGTAAAATAAGAAACTTCCCTTTCAAATAAGACGGTCCATGGTGCAAGTGAAGTAGAGTTCACGTGTTTCTGTGACCTCGGCTTATGAAGGGATACCGTGGTCAGCACTGTGCCCAGCCGGCTTTACTTTCCCTAAAGATAATTAGGTAAGCCCCAGAGTGGACACTGCCCAATGAATGAGTGGACACTGCCCCATGAATGAGTGGACACTGCCCCATGAATGAGTGGACACTGCCCAATGAATGAGTGGACACTGCCCCATGAATGAGTGGACACTGCCCCATGAATGAGTGGACACTGTCCCATAAATGAGTGGACACTGCCCCATGAATGAGTGGACACTGTCCCATGAATGAGTGGACACTGTCCCATGAATGAGTGGAAAAAGCCCAATAATTGAGTGGACACTGTCCCATGAATGAGTGGACACTGCCCCATGAATGAGTGGACACTGCCCCATGAATGAGTGGACACTGTCCCATGAATGAGTAGAAAATACCCAATAATTGAGTGGACACTGCCCCATGAATGAGTGGACACTGCCCCATGAATGAGTGGACACTGCCCCATGAATGAGTGGACACTGTCCCATGAATGAGTGGAAAATGCCCAATAATTGAGTGGACACTGTCCCATGAATGAGTGGACACTGCCCCATGAATGAGTGGACACTGTCCCATGAATGAGTGGACACTGCCCCATGAACGAGTGGACACTGCCCCATGTCTGAGTGGACACTGCCCCATGAATGAGTGGACACTGCCCCATGAATGAGTGGACACTGCCCCATGTCTGAGTGGACACTGCCCCATGAATGAGTGGACACTGTCCCATAAATGAGTGGACACTGCCCCATAATTGAGTGGACACTGCCCCATGAATGAGTGGACACTGTCCCATGAATGAGTGGACACTGTCCCATAATTGAGTGGACACTGCCCCATGAATGAGTGGACACTGTCCCATGAATGAGTGGACACTGCCCCATAAATGAGTGGACACTGCCCTATGAATGGAGTGGACAGTCCCATGAATGACACACTGCACCAACGATATGTCACGATGATCTCATACTAAAACATTTCGTAACGGCCAACCTTTAGCACTGACCACTGGTCAGGGTGAATACAACACTTCGGTCAGTGGTCATTGGTTTGTTGGTCAGTATCCAGGGGTCAGTGGCAGGGGTCAGTAATTAGATGAGGCGAGCAGGAGTATCGCTGGCTTCTTGAATCAACTGAACGCTGATGGGATTATTTCATTCCATGTTGAAGAACAGGTGACGTCATTTCCGGGGACGCATGGGCGAGAGGCTGGTCAAACAAGATTTGTCTGGTCATATGAGTAGGGTAGATGATCTTATATTATACAGACAGACAGACAGACAGACAGACAGACAGACAGACAGACAGACAGACAGACAGACAGACAGACAGACAGACAGACAGACAGACAGACAGACAGACAGACAGACAGACAGACAGACAGACAGACAGACAGAACAGAACAGAACAGAACAGAACAGAACAGAACAGAACAGAACAGAACAGAACAGACAGACAGAACAGAACAGAACAGACAGACAGAACAGAACAGAACAGAACAGAACAGAACAGAATAGAACAGAACAGAACAGAACAGACATTCTATAGAACAGACATTCCTTATTGGGCAGAAACAGAGATTCTATGTAATGGACACAGATATTCCATATTAGACAGACAGATACTCCACACAGCATACACTAAACTTAACTTACGGGTAGGGGTAGATAATCATTTTACTAGACAAGGGTAGATAACGCCTGGCTATGAAAGCAAATGTGTAGATTTGCTAACGACAAGGAAAGATACATTAAATCTATACATTTAATCTATATTACAAAATCGAACCATCGACCCGTCTAGTAGTTTGGTAGACCGTTAGGGCACCACAACTGACCAGTTATCTTCCTTCCACCTACTTCTGTCGTCTTTGGGTTGTTTTTTTTTTTTTGTGCCTCTTTTTTCTTATACCTGGCATTAGACTCTATGTCTTGTAGGAAAGTCATGACCAAATTTTTGACGTGATAGCAACTTATTAAAATATGAAAAAGTAAAATGGTGAAAAACGAGAGATACAAAAAATGCGGTTTTAAAACTCTTATATAAGACTACGGGGGATTGCAACTCGGGTTATAGACATAATTTTTTCAATTTTTAATTACTTAAGCTTTTTTTTAAATAGAAGTACTGAGGTGTAAAACTGTTAAAACTGTCAAAATTTCATGTGATTTTTGTGCATGATTACAATACTCCCTCTACACGAGAAATTAAAAAAAAAAACAACTAAAACCTGTTTTGAATTGAAAACTTTAATTCCGTCCCGGGAAGATGAAGTTTGCGAAAAAGATTTACTTACGAACTCTGTCCAACATATGTCATGTTTGTTAAACACCATTTGGTTTTTCTAACATATACCATGTTTGAAGGATGCCGTGTGGTTCATGTCCAATATTTATGGTGTTTGTAGAACGACATATAAAATAAATAATGTTTGTAGAACGACATATAAAATATATAATGTTTGTATAACTTCATATGGTTTATCTGTCTAACATATATAATGTTTGAAGGACGCCATGTGATATATATATATATATATATATATATATATATATATATATATATATATATATATATATATATATATATATATATATATATATATATATATATATATACAATATGTATAATGTTTGTACAACGCCATATAGTTGATCTGTCTAAAATATGCAATGTTTGTAGATCGACATATAAAATATATAATGTTTGTAGAACGACATATAGTTTATCTGTCTACTGTACATATATAATGTTTGTAGAACGCCATATGGTGTATCTGTCTAACATATATGTTTGTAGAACTTGATATTGTTTATCTGTCTAACATATATGTTTGTAAAATTTGATATGGTTTATCTGTCTAACATATATGTTTGTAGAACTTGATATGGTTTATCTAACATATATGTTTGTAAAACTTGATATAGTTTATCTGTCGAACATTTATATTTGTAAAATTTGGATATGGTTTATCTGTCTAACACATATGTATGTAAAACTTGATATAGTTTATCTGTCTAACATATATGTTTGTATAACTTGATATGATTTATCTGTCTAACATATATGTTTGTAAAATTTGATATGGTTTATCTGTCTAACATATATGTTTGTAAAAATCGATATGGTTTATCTAACATATATGTTTGTAGAACTTGATATGGTTTATCTGTCTAACATATATGTTTGTAAAAATCGATATGGTTTATCTAACATATATGTTTGAAGAACTTGATATCGTTTATCTGTCTAACATATATGTTTGTAAAATTTGATATGATTTATCTGTCTAACATATATGTTTGTAGAACTTGATATGGTTTATCTAACATATATGTTTGAAGAACTTGATATGGTTTATCTGTCTAACATATTTGTTTTTAGAACTTGATATGGTTTATCAGCCTAACATATATGTTTGAAGAACTTGATATCGTTTATCTGTCTAACATATATGTTTGTAGAACTTGATATGGTTTACCTGTCTAACATATATGTTTGTAGAACTTGATATCGTTTATCTGTCTAACATATATGTTTGAAGAACTTAATATGGTTTATCTGTCTAACATATATGTTTGTAAAATTTGATATGATTTATCTGTCTAACATATATGTTTGTAGAACTTGATATGGTTTATCTAACATATATGTTTGAAGAACTTGATATGGTTTATCTGTCTAACATATTTGTTTTTAGAACTTGATATGGTTTATCAGCCTAACATATATGTTTGAAGAACTTGATATCGTTTATCTGTCTAACATATATGTTTGTAGAAATTGATATGGTTTATTTGTCTAACATATATGTTTGAAGAACTTGATATCGTTTATCTGTCTAACATATATGTTTGTAGAACTTGATATGGTTTATCTGTCTAACATATATGTTTGTAGAACTTGATATGGTTTATTTGTCTAACATATATGTTTGAAGAACTTGATATCGTTTATCTGTCTAACATATATGTTTGAAGAACTTAATATGGTTTATCTGTCTAACATATATGTTTGAAGAACTTGATATCGTTTATCTGTCTAACATATATGTTTGAAGAACTTAATATGGTTTATCTGTCTAACATATATGTTTGTAAAATTTGATATGATTTATCTGTCTAACATATATGTTTGTAGAACTTGATATGGTTTATCTGTTCAGCACATGCACTGTTTCTAGGACGCCATATGGTATATCTGTCTAACATATATCATGTTTGTAGAACGCCATAATTGTTATATGTCCAATAGAGCGCCATATGTTTTATCTAGATGATTCGATGTATTGAAACATTTTTTTTAGAAAATCATTGCCCGAGTTGAACTAGTTTAGTTATCTACTAAGGGTACGAGTGGCTAACTTTTCAATCTTTTATTTTTCAGCCTGACGACACCCATCTAGGAGAAATCTTAGGTGGGAGGTCTGTCTATCGCCAACAATTCGAACTCATCTACTACGTCAAACGCAACTACCTCGCTCAAGAAATCGAACTCATCTACTACGTCAAACGTACCTACCTCGCTCCCAACAAACTCACTAACACTCTGACGACACCCACCTAGGAGAAATCTTAGGTGGGAAGCTTCCGTCAAAACACTAGCAAATCAACTAACCATCTCTCAAGATCATCTACTCAAAATAAACAATCGCCAACAGCTCTACCTCGCCCACCTCATCATTTCACCAAGCTCAAAACCATCGACCCAGCAACATCAGCAAACTTCACTCTTCAACGTCACCTCGCCCAACTCAATTACTCGACTACGTCACAACGTTACTCCTCCTCAAACCACAATGAACAATACTTCAAAGCAACTCACCTCGAAAGATCTCTCAACACAAGAACCCACCCAACTCATCTCCCCAAGCTTCAATTCATCGAACAACTCTACCACCATGCGCATCATGCCTCACCTCAACGCAAGTTCTACACCATTCGACCAACTTCACCACCAACGACAAGACACCAAACTCACTCTCACCAAGTACAACTACCAACAAAGAATAAACCACTATCAAACCAAGAGCGTATCAAGCAAAAGAAGAAAGGCCAAAAAACAGAGAAGCGATCATGTTTGTACTGTCCTGTACTTTATGTCACAGCAAACCGGAAACAAAATCAAGAAAGAAACAAATGGAACCAAGAAATCGGAACAAAGAAACATGGAACAAAGAAATCAGAAGGAATATTAAGACATTGTAAATCTTTTTAATGTTATACTATGTATCACATTGTAATTTTTTAACATGCAACCTATCCACTTGTGGAAGGAACAATATTAAACGCCAAAAAAAAAAAAAAAAAAAAAAATTATTTATCTCAGCATAGCACATACACATGTCCCCTTTGTGGAAAAGAGTCCATGAAGAGAAAAGCCGTTGGCATTTGGATGTGCAGCAGATGCTCTAAACCGGTTGCAGGGGGTGCTTGGGTGTATTCAGCTACATCTGCAGCTCAAGTACGCAGTGCTATTCGTCGTCTTAGAGAAATAAAAGAAATCTAAATAAATTTTGTAAAAAAAATAAAAAAATATTTATCTATTTCTGCAATTCACTATTGTAAATGAAATCCTTGTAAAACAACAAATTTGAGTGTGTGTGACTACTGGTTATTCCTTTTTCTTTGGTATTTACTATGTTTATTGTACAGAAAGGGATGAAATCTATGCAAATATAGCTTTGTTTTCGACTATTCTTTCATTCGTTATACTCTTTCTAACTTTTGTTAGTACAAATGTTTCGAACCAGCCTCCATTTTTTGAACCAACTAGCTATAAATTCAATGTATCTTTTGTATTCATGTACTTAATATTTCGCTATTTATTTACTGTACTCTATACTGTACTCTAACTACCTTGTGAATATCAACCCTAACTGCGTGAAATGTTGCTGTATTTGTTTTAAATTGGAAAAAAGTATATATATATATATATATATATATATATATATATATATATATATATATATATATATATATATATATGTGTGTGTGTGTGTGTGTGTGTGTGTGCGTGTGTGTGAGTGTGTGTGTGTGTGTTACTAAAGACAAGCATTCCCACACATGTTAATGTTATGTGTTTTATTGGAAAATAAAAGTATTTTTAAAAAAGTTTTTAGAACAAATGCCTGTTCATGTATTCATCTTGTGTTTGTTAACAAAACACATTTCCGTCATTATGCTTCAACATCTTCAAGTTAACTATGTTTTCGTCTTGTTGATATTATTTATTCCATAATTTTTTTCTACCATATTTAATTTGTAGGATTCTAGAAAACAAAACCAGCCTAGCGAATGCAATCAGTTATCTACATGGGTGTCTACTTCATGTCCCAGCCCCCTACAGCTTGGGCTTTCATGCCCTGATGGTCACAAAAAGTCACACAATCCCTAGCATGATTTACCCAGCATGCTCCAGACTCAACTTCCGGCAGACGTGAGTGTGGGACTGTAGCGGCATCCATTTAACCTTGTGAACCACAAGTATGTTTAGGGTCATTTCCGGTAGCATTCAATTTTCCTGAGAACAAAGGGATTGGACTTGGTACTTTGTTGTTGAATGATCGATTGGGTTTTATTCTCTAGAGTCGGATCTTTGAGAGAGAAAAAAATTGTTAAAAACAGTTCTGGTTAAATAAAAAATAATAACAGAAGTGAATTTTTTAGTCATGGGGGTCGTCCATAAATGACGTCACACTCGTAGGGGGGAGGGGTGGGGATGGGTTCGTTATTTTGTGACGATGTGTGATGAGGGGAGGGGGGGTTAGATTGTGGGACGTCACACTTTTGCATTAAAAAAAGCAATGTTAGAATAGAGTTTTAGTCGTTATTTCGCGTTTAGAAAACCGTTTTAATAAAATGTAATAGGCATTGATCAAAATATTCTGTTGACAGAGTTCTGACAAGATTTTGGGAAAAAATCGATGTTTTAAGAAAGCTTTAATAGCAATTTTAAGGCTGAGGTATGACGTCATTTTAGCGGGGGGGGGGGGGGGTCTGGCTTTTTGTGACGTCGTGTCGGAGGAGTGGGGGAGGTAAAAATCGTCAAAAAAAACGTGACGTCATTTATGGATGACCCCCCCCCCCCACCCCATGCTGGACTGTTGGGTTATGTTCCTAATTTCGCCTGTGTGCAGAAACGTTGCAGATCTTTAGTACTACAAAAGTGCGTAGATGTGCAGTTAGTATTTTAATGTGGAGTTAGTGTTCAAACGTAGTTAGTGTTTAAATATGAAGTCAAGTGTTAAATGTTCAGTGTTTAAATGTGGAGTCAGGGTTTAAATGTTGTTAGTATTATTTTGATTCGTGACCTCTAAAATACATTAAAGATTAGTACCACATCCATCAAAAGGTACCTCTGATCGGTACCTAACTCACGTTAGCGAGAGTGAAGGCGACTGGGCATATTGCTTACCACACTATCCCTTCATATGCCGAGGTCACAGAAAGTGAACTCTACTTCACTTGCCCTATAGACCGTCAGGTTTGAAAGGGAAACTTTTTCTTTTACCATCAAAGGGAAGCAACCGAATAAAAAGATATGATCCAATAACATTTAGCCGGTTAAGGTTCTTTAATTTTTTAATTTCTCATGTTAATCTTAATCAAAATGTGGTTTAGAGTAGAATTCGCATAGTATTTTACAGAAAGTTCACTATTTTGTGTTTTAAAATTCAAATTCTGTTTCAATAAATAAATTAGATCATTATCTATACTTTAATCACCCCTATCAACTTTAATCAACCCTATAAACTTTAATCAACCCTATCAACTTTTAATCAACCCTATCAATAGCTTCTCGGGAGACGGCGGGGTGGGGCGGGAGACCGTGGGATTTGCTAACTCTTACGTCCCAAGTGTCGGGAACAGGTCAGGTGATGCTCATTAGCTGGGGGCATCAGCTTATTTGGGGAAAGAAAACCAGTTTGTTCTTGTGTTAACAAATCTAAAATGAGAATTAGGCTCAACTCGAACTCATCTGGTTAGACTAGTTTCTACCCCCCCCCCCCCCGAAAGAAATGCAATTTATGTATAAAATATATACTTTTACTAGTGTCCGCCCACCCTCCCCCACTCCCCCAGAAACTTTATTGCCCCCCCCCCCGAGAGTCACAAAGAAAAAAGTCTGGAAGAAACACTGCGTATACGTTGACGAGTATTACTAACTATATTCGTTAACAGTGTTTCTTTCAGACTTTTTTCTCCGGGGATAGGGGGGGGGGCATTTAAAATTTCCGGGGGGGCGGACTTTGGAGGCCCCCCCCCCCATTCCTCATCCCCCGAAGAAATGCCTGGAAGAAACACTGCTCGCTACGTGTTTTTTTTTCAAGCTAGTTTTTACTTTATACCACTCGATAACAAGAGCAATTGTTATGATTACAATTTATCTTCAATTTTTTTCATTCGAATGGACTGAACATTTAACAATTAAAAATAGTACAGTATTCCAGTTTTCCGTAACCATTAAACTCGACAAAACTCTTCTTTATTCTAGGCCTCGCCTCACCCAGACATGAATCGTTATCAAAAACCAAAAATGTTTTGACCAGGTACGATTCTCCTGGTTCATCGTCTGCTATTTTAGAAAGTTCGCATATACAGTCAGGGGCGTAAATTTGTCAGTAAAGGTAGGGTGCTAAATTTAGGGAAAAGGAAAAACAGTACTAGATTCATAGTTTTAGGTGTGCCTGTCAGATGCCCTCGCTAATCAGGGTCTGATGGTCTGGTTCAAACTTTTTAGGTCGGGGTACTCGATGATGAGAAAATGGAAATGGATTGGCCAAACATAGTATGCACGTTAAATAAAAGCTTGTAAAAATGCACAACTATTTAAAAAAATCGTATTGTTCGTACTTTATTCTAAACTGAGACAGATATTAAAATTAGGAAATTAATTCCAGCAGTTTCCAAATGTATTCAGAATTTTATAATCAATTTAAAGACGTACATTTTATATTGATTGATCTCCATTTTCCGTTCAATGAGTAATTTCAAGGTGTTTAAAAATAGAATTACGTTTTTTAGCAATTAAAACATTAAAATCCAACACTTGAGAAATCGGTATGTTAATTCAGTCGGCCAACTTGGGGTTTTGGTTTACAGAATAAAATGTTTTTAAAAATATTTCTGCATGATTTTTATCATCATCACCTTTTACCGTCGATACCCAGGGTAAATGGGGCCGATAGAAAAAGCCAGTCTTTCACAACTTTCTCTGCTCTTGTCAGTAGTTTTCTGTTGTTTGTATCTAAGTCTACCTCAACCTCCACAGTCCACTTAGTTTTCTGTTGTCTGTATCTAAGTCTCCCTCAACCTTCACAGTCCACTTAGTTTTCTGTTGTCTGTATCTAAGTCTCCCTCAACCTTCACAGTCCACTTAGTTTTCTGTTGTCTGTATCTTTGTCTCCCTCAACCGTCACAGCCACTTAGTTTTCTGTTGTCTGTATCTAAGTCTCCCTCAACCTTCACAGTCCACTTAGTTTTCTGTTGTCTGTATCTAAGTCTCCCTCAACCTTCACAGTTCACTTAGTTTTCTGTTGTCTGTATCTAAGTCTCCCTCAACCTTCACAGTCCACTTAGTTTTCTGTTGCCTGTATCTAAGTCTCCCTCAACCTTCACAGTCCACTTAGTTTTCTGTTGTCTGTATCTAAGTCTTCCTCAACCTCCACAGTCCACTTAGTTTTCTGTTGTCTGTATCTAAGTCTCCCTCAACCTTCACAGTCCACTTTCAGGTTGAGAATCGAGCGCCATTGCTGTAACTTAGTCTGGTCTTATCCTTAATACATGGCACATTCAGCGCCATCTTTCTTCAGTTAATTCTTCAGTCAATTTCTCTGTCTCCTAGAAACCTATTATTAAAGATAGTCAACGGCCACTGGATGCCGTTTTTCGTTCATAAAAAGCATCCAACTTTTGATATCCAACTACGAGTTAAAAATATACGATTACTATTACATTCTACATACGTTAATAATAACAATGATAGAGTAAACATGCAACAAGTTATGAATATACACACCAATAAAATGCACTTTATTTTGGTAAATATGTAAGACATTCTAGTTGGTTCACGCAAATACAAGCATATTTTAACACGCTTAATCAGCCTTTGCTTTTGATAATTTATTCATACGTTTTTCTTGCTTTTTAGTACATGACAACTTAATTTTAAGTTTTTTATGAAGTTTTTAGGGTCAGGTTTTAATGACTGATTTACTGAACGCTTTATTAATTTAAAAAACTGTAGTCAGATAAGTTGAATATAACATATTTTACGTCAATTTAACAAAGTTATATAGTATTTCTTCTATGTATTACAAGTTAAATGATATTCTAAATTCTTCAAGTATAAATCTAGAGGTTTTTAATAAACATATGCTTTTTCTGGTTTACGGAAAAATTTCTTTTACTTTTCTAGACTTTGCTCCAATCATTTATATTATAGCCATGGCGAAAAGGAAATGTTAAAAAAAAAAAACATACGTATGTTCGTTTACAGAAAATTTTAAGACAAATTCGAGAGCTTTACATTGTGCTACGCTAAAATTAAAGCGGGATTGATCTTCCCTAAACTTTCTCCAATATACTTATGTAACGCTACGGGGGACGGCAAATCGGCATATAGATATAATTTTAATCAATTTTAAATTACTTTTTTTTCCCTTTTATCCTCATGTTGTTATTGTGTTTGTAATTTTTTGTGAATTAAAAAAAAAACAATTGGGGAAATTAAAAGTTCAAATTCTAGACGCAGTTATATCCCCTTTAATATCACACCTACTTGAAAACAATTTAGTATAGGCCTAAATAATAAAGGATTTTTTTCAATCCAAATGTTTTCTCAGTTTAATCGTGCGTGTAGTAAAAAAACATTGAAAATTAAAAGTTCAAATTCCTTTCGTGGAATGTTGAAGATATCATTTGATAATAATTAAAACTTACTTGGTCTCTTTTGTTTAGGCTAGATATCTTAGTTCCTAGCAATTTATTTACTAAAACGTCGATACCATTAGCTTTTAAGTGTCTAAATAGTTCAGCTCTAAATTCTAATGCTTTCATTATCAAATTCCTCATTGATTTTATGTGTGCTTCATATTGTACTTGCTCTTTTTTCCAGCTTTTTCATACTTTTGTTTTAAATCTCAGCAAAGGTTTGGGCTTAATTTTTTTTTTATTCTCATGTGTAAGGTTTAATAAATCCATTTTTAAATCCATCTTAGATTAGTTAGAAAAACAATGGATATCCAGCGGTACATTTTCTACTCGAGCGCTCAACTTCTAGAACAGGTTAACTCGAAAGATCTAGACCAGGAATCTATCGCCTTGAGTGGTTTACATTTAGGCTGTGCCACAAATATTTCTCCAGTAGCCTCCCCTTGTCTGTACGTTTGACGCCGTATAGAACCTTCGTATCCCATTTTACCCAGTCACGCCCCCCCCCCCACCCCCCGTGACAGCCTGCAAATGTCTTTGATGGCAGCAATACTCAGGGAACACACACATACAAATGTCTTTGATGGCAGCAATACTCTTGGGAACACATACATACACATGTCTTCAGAATACAAGCTAATCTCTCAATTCTAACACACGAGCATTAACGTTTTAAGCTCATTATACACCATCTAACTTGTTAACGGGAATTCTGAAAAGTAATAAAGCACGATGCTAAAATTAACTTTTAGCTAGGACCAGAGATAAAACAAAATAAAGCTAATACTCGAGCTAATACCAAAAATAACATTAAGGTAAAATCTTGTCAGCAGTGGTCTGGTGTCGGAAGGTCTGACCTGTATTGAAAACATTCACGTTAGAGGAACTGACAAGCTTACAGGATTTACATACCACATCAGAAGTTGAATCTTGTATGACAAAATGCTGATAGAAATGGAAACATTAAGTTAATAAAGTTATTGATTTATCCTAGGATCACAAACTAAAAACAGTACAATTATATAGAGTTAACATGTTTCTGTAATCTCGACATGAGTAGGTAAAACTTGGTCAATGTGTACGTTCCATAACGTGAGTAAAGTACCATCGTAGCTGTGTGGACTCATTTACGCAGTACAATTAGCCTTGGTCCTTATTGCCTTCATCACATAAAAAAATAACGACAGTTATCATATGTTTGATAATTCAGAAGATTTTATTATGTGTTCAAAAAACAAACAAAAAAAAAAAACAAAACAAATGAAATAACAAATTAACCATAAGTTGAATAAACGGATGTATTTGAAATTATATAAAAACCAAACAATTCCTTAAACTACACAAAGGGAGGCTTGATATTAAAATTAAGTGGGCGTTATAATAAAGAAGTAAATAAATGCATATAATTGCTTTCCATTAATTGTGTCCATGTAAACATACTAAATAAATACAATTATAAATTTAGGTAATTGGAAATTTCTCTAGCCTATGGTGTGGAACACAAACACATTTGTTCACGGGAGATAACAATTAAAATTACCCACTTGATTTGTGAGAGTATGGTTATATACCTTGAAAACGATAATAAAAGAATATTCCAATCTCAGTAATACAAACATATTCAGAATTAAAATTTTTATTTTGTACTAATATGTACTTATATGTGATAGTAGAGATTTCTTAATAAACAAACATGCTTGTTATGAGATACAATAGATAAAATATTAACTACTTAAACATGGGATTTACTTAAATAATCTATTTTTATTCTACTATATGACTTTATAATACAAATCTTTACAGACACCAAATTAACAGTTACTATCTACTTTATGTGACTTTGGATGGCATATATATCTTTCGAAAAACTATGTGAAAAAAATATTATTGAAAAAATTACACAAACATTACACACGTTATTAGGGTTAAACTACACATGATCCGAGTAAATAGCTAATTAAAGATATAGTGGTAGATGACAACTACACTACTAGTCTAGTTATGAATATGCAAGAAATAAATGACAACATCATAGTCGTTTTTTTCCTGTTTTAATGGCTAACACACACAGTCAATCTATGAGGAATTTCAATTCTAGATTACTGCATATATGACTTTATTACATCATAATAGCAAAACAAACTCTGTTGTAGTTTTTAAAATCATTTTTACTTTCCCGTATATACGAAGTATAGAGAAAGTCTTGTAATCGTGCAAAAATAATTTTACACCTCACAGATACGGAAAACATAATTTTGCAATCTTGTCCGTATATCTGTGTATCTGTGTGTGTGTGTATGTGTGTGTCTTTCCGTGTATAAAAAAAAAAAAACTTGAGTACTGGTACAGCTAGGTTGATGAAATTTTTCATATATTAGTATTTTATCAAAATCGTAGATCCTTATCACCTTGTGAGTGATTTCCGATAACCGGAAGTGGTAATTTTTCTACTTTGAATTTTTCAAAAGCCTATAACTTGCGTACTATTTCAGATAGATAAATGAAATTTCACATGTAAGTAAAAGATCCAATTCTCTACCTTCTTTTAAATTTTGAGTAATTTCCGTTGACCGGAAGTACTAATTTACACTTTTTCCGATTTCTCAAAAAACGCATGTAAATTAATAAAATACTAATAATATTGCGCACTGTTATGCACATCTTTATTTGACATTCGCTTGTTGCGCAGTTCTTTTTTCTACTAGATTCTATTCTATTTTTAAAAAATTAAGTAAACAAAAATCATGTCTATATTCCGAGTTGACATCCCACGTAGAGTTATATTAGAATATTCAAGAAAGTTTAGGGGAGATCACTCCCGGTTTATTTAAAATAAAATGTTTGGTTTAATGTTCGTTAATTTTAAACTCCTTATGTATATTCACCATCAAGAAAATATTGCCTTAGTTAAATGTTTACATCTATTTATTTTAATATATGTAATGTTGCTTATGTTCTTCAAGATTTTTTAAATAATTTGATTACTGTATATCCATTATTTTACCATAGCATTGTTTTCGGGTTGTTTACATTCAGCGAAGTTTCATCTCAACAAAGTCTAGAGAGTCAGACGAGCGTGTAATAGTAACCCAATGAATTCCTTTATCTGCAACACGACTCGCCCATTCACCGTTGACGTTAACATCGTAACAAGCACCATACCACCAACCACCTCTCCAGTCTACAGCACAGTTTCCATCTGACCACACATCGTTATCAGTGTCAATGGTTGTAAACTTCATGCCGTTGTGATAACTAAACTTGTCTTCAACATTCCCACCACTGAATGACGTGAGGCTCATCTTATACTTTGCTGCTTCATTTTCTACCTTAAAACCTTTGTACACAGCGTAGTAGTCTTTACCTTTATACTTCATGTCAAATCTGAGTTCGTTATAACCCTGTATTAGACAAAAAATTAGAAATGTTTAGATATTGCATTGTGTTTGAAATATTGTAAGTATTGTTCCCTCTATACTATATGATAATTATACATATTGATTAAAAAACGTAACGAAAATCTATAAACAATATACACAATTTTCCAAACCACATCATTACAATAATACACACATTGCTTGAAAACGTTCTATGTAAAAAGAAAATATTGCATAAACTTATTTTGATAGTTCCTGTATCTACCCCATCATTAAAACAAAAGACGACTGTTGAGAAAGGAAATATTACATTATCTATTGCCTGCTTACATTACAACTTAAAAATATATTCCCTTACAAGAAATACAATTTATATTTAATTTATGTATGGCTATTCTAGAACTCCCTCCTTTTCATTAATCACCTTACATTGCCTGCCGTTGTAACACGCTCGCGGTTAGTAAACCCATCTGCTTTACAATATATATTACTTATGTACTTTTCCTTCTTTTGATAAGCTCAATAGCCCTAATTCTAAATCTTACAACGTATCTTATTTGTATCTCTATATGTATGCCTATGTTGTGTAATGGGGTTAATAGAATTAAGGTGAGGGCAGGCGGGAGGGTGTGGAATAAAACTGTTTCGTTACATAACCACGATCTTTAGTATATAAGCTGTGTTACCCTTCCTAAAATATCTAACTAATCTGTATTTCGTTTATCTAATAAACACTTCTGAAATAAACGGGTCAAGACACTTAGTTTTTTCCCCGATAAAAATAAAAACACCCTTTGTTAATTTATTAATCTATTAACATACTGCATGTGCAGTAAATGCACCTTCGTCATATCAAGTGAAGATATTTAGTATTTGTTTCGTTTGTTAGCTATTGTTTTGTAAAATTTAAAAACTCAACGAAATACATTAGGATGCATTCGCCATTTAAATAGCACGCTACTTAATCTAGGTCCATTTAAATGTATTTTAAATAGTCAATGCCATTACTGATGATTTAAATGTGCATTTCAGTGACGTGTGTACACCAGACGCACAGTCCAATCGATATAAAGATTAAATAAAATTATCAACATGAATGTATTAGTAACTGTAAACAATTGTATGCTATATTAATTGCAGAAATTTCAAGACTTTGCATTCACTACGTATCTCCACATTTGCAGCTTATATTATCCATTATCTATGTATCCCCTTTTTCAACAGCCCATTAACAGTTTTAGCCAGATTCAATACATTCTTCCGCTCATATTTGTCATATATCTTCATCGTTCAATTCTTGAATTTTATTTGGCTATCTCCACCTCAGCAATGCATTTAAGTCAAGTTGTAGCCTACATTATGGTAGGAATGCAGAGCGTGTCTAAAAGAGCATCGTATTTTTTTCTCGATCAGTATACAACCTCTAGGGCGGCTTAATACTAAACTCGTTTACAACATCGAATGTATAAGGTTTACGGTTGGGCAATATACATTTAACTCTTAGCTTCCGAGTTTCTTGATCACAACACCTTAGATACGCATCACCGCCTCTGGTGTCTCACCAATCCCTCCCATTTCTGATGTTTTTGCACCCATGACCCCACCCCCACAACCCCATGCCCCCATCTCTTTTCGTAAAATTTATTCTGTATGAATATGGTTTCTATTGCTCCTTTTTTGTATCGGTTTTATTTACATACCATTCAAACAAACATTGTAATGATATGTTTTAACACTAATTTAATAGTATTTTATATCTACTGTCCATTGGTCCACAGCTTACATGACCCTATGACCCCATCCGTCTATCTCCTCACCCCACCCCCATAGACCACCTCTTTTCACATACAGTTTAAATTCCTAAAAGCCTTTATTAACATGTACGAAACTATTCAAATTCTTTCATGAAAACACTGCAAACCAATTTTTGACTTTTAAAACTCCACCGTATCCTCACACATCATTATAGCTTCACACATACCCACCCAAAACATGTCGGTACTAAGCAGTCAAATAATCATAGCTACGACTATGCACATCGACCCTTAAGCACCACACTTTACCCCCTCCCACTCAATCACTAACACTCCAACATTTTCGGTAACCCCCCCCCCCCCCCCAACGACCACACCACGCCCCCACCCAACCCAACATCAGCTTTGATTTGTTTGTGTTGTTTTTGTTTTCTTTTGTATCTGCTAGTGTACACATTGTGACGAAATTTATGTAAAACAATTATGTGTGTTGACTATTTTACTTAGTTTTACAAATGGTAAATACACACACCATGCGAACTGTATATATTTCAACCAGCCATTGTTTTATTTTTCACCATGTTACAAATTTAAACGTTAAACTAACATAAACGCCTGGCTCGCCTTAAACCCACACATCCACTCTATTTACGCTTCGTCAGCCACCGCGACCCGCCCCCTCTACCCACATAATCCTTAACCCGGATACCCCCATATTACTTTTACCTACTCCAACAATCTCACTCAACGCATTAGCTTCTATTCGTTTGAATCTTGATTTTTTTTTCTTTTCTTGCATTTAATATGTTTATTGTACAATATGGGATTAAATCAACGTAAATAACTTTGTTTTCGACTATTCTACTATCTATATATATAAAAAGCAATGTATGTTTGTGTGTGTGTGTGTGTCTGTTTGTCCTTTATGCATTACTACACCTCTCATCACATCGCCGTGAAACTTTGGGAAATAGTTGAGAATATTCCTGTGGAGGTTTCTGCGAAAAAAAAAAAATTCGAATTCGCAGGGGTGGCGCCCCGACAGGGCGCGATTTGTTTTTTTCTATATACGGTATATAAAAATAAAAGTCGATTTTGGTTTGGCATCGTTCATCCAATAGCCATGAGACTTTGGGGAGTTCATTATACCACTCAAGGGAAGGGTTCTGTAAAAAAAAATGATTTTTAATTTCGCAAGGGCGGCGCCACGGGAGGGTCCGATTTTTCTCAATATACGGTATATAAAAATAATAAAAGTGATTTGCAGTGACACCGTTCATCCAATAGGCATAAAACTTTAGGAAGTTGTTGAGAATATTCCTGGGGAGGTTCCTGCGAAAAAAAATATTTCAAATTTGCAGGGGTGGCACCACGTCAATGCGCGATTTGCTTTTTTCTATATACGGTATATAAAAATAAAAGTCGATTTTGGTTTGGCATCGTTCATCCAATAGTCATGAGACTTTAGGAAGTTCATTATACCACTCTAGGGAAGGGTTCTGTAAAAAAAAAATTATTTCGCAAGGGCGGCGCCACGGGAGGTCCGATTTTTCTCTATTTACGGTATATAAAAATAAAAGTCGATTTTGAATGACACCGTTATCCGATAGCCATGAGACTTTGGGGGAGTTGATTAGAACAATTCAGGGAAGGGTTCTGTAAAAAAAAACCTTTATTAATTTCGCAAGGGCGGCGCCACGGGCGGCTGCGATTTTTCTCTATATACGGTTTATAAAATTTAGTTTTCACACCGTTCATCCGTGTATCATGAAACTTTAGGGAGATGATTAGATCACTCAATGGTAGGGTTCTGCAAAAAATATTGTTTAATATTGCAAGGGCGGCGCACCACCGGGGGGGGGAGCGATTTTTTTCTCTATACACTGTATATAAAAAATAAAACTCGGATGCGGTTTATCCGAGTGCCATGAAACTTTAGGGACTAGATGAGAATACTCCCGAGAATATTTCTGCGCCATATAGGGTACAACTTTCGTCAATACACGGTTTGGCGCCCAGAGTTTTAGAGCGACTAAGTTGGCACTTAGCATCCGTTAATCGAGCGTCCTGCATAGCGAGTAAGGGGTAGGCTACTACTATATTCGGCGGTAAAACTACAACAGGCTTCTAAAAATAACTTTGTAACGCGAGGAAATCCTGTACAGTTTCGTCACCTTGCGAAAGATGAAAAAATAACTGTTTGAATATGAGGAACCTACTGTAGAGTTTCGTCACTTTGCGAATGATGCAATAAGCATCTATTATTAGACGATCCAGGCCGAAAATGAGACCGAGCATCTAATAATAGACCATTAGTAACGCTACCATATTGCATCAGTCAAACTAATGTTGAAAACACGTCAAATAATTTTTGTATGTGTTAAAGAAAAAAATCCTGTTCATTTGTGTCACTTTAGCGAATGACGAAATCTGCATCATTGTTTACACGCTGGGTTATCCTATGAGCACGATGGCGCATGTTAGTTTTAAGGAGCCAGGGGCCTTACGCTGCGCCTCTGCGGTAGCGTAATCTGGTGGTGGGGGCTCCTGAGAGCGCCCCTCTACGTCCCTGACATATGGGTGGTCACCAAAGTGTGTTCTAACTAATTATTTCGGTGAGTGATTAATATACACTTAAGGTTTTCATGCGGTAGTGTAGGAAAACCCGTGTCCCGATAATTATTATCCAAGCGCAGACATTGTTAACATTTAAATAACACAGTTTTAGAAAACAAGGTGACGCGTCTAAGAACATATGATTGGTAATGCATTGGTGCTATCCTTCTAATATATTTCGTCAGACTTTCTTCTAGCCCCGCGGCAACGCGCGGGGGTCGGGTACGCTAGTATGTTATAATTTTCAACTTCGTTTATTGGTAAAATGTTATAAACTAGCCTTTGTCCACTTTTTGAACCAACGTGTTTAAACCCCAATGTATTTTACGTATTTATTTACTTATGTATCTATTTATTTATTATACTCTTTGCTTCACTTTAACTACCTTGTAAATATCTACCTAAATGGTGTGTGAAGTTACTGTATTTATAAAACTCGATTACACCAGGCCTGAATTGAGTTTGGACATAATTTTTTCAGGGTTGTTATCTCAGGGTGGATATACATCGCTATGAAATAGTTTAAATCACTCAGGAAATAGATAATTTAAAATTGATTGAAACGGGCTACAAAAACTTTTTGCGGGGGAGTCTTTTTTTCGAGTTCCTCCACTGATGGTGACACATCAATTTCAATATATTTTCTTACGAGAAATATCTAGACTAAACAAAAGTATGACTGCCAATTGTAGTACAATATCCTTCACTTATCTAATCAGTTATTCACTGCTAGTCAATAATACCCTCTCCTCTAAAACTTAGTATTACCCTAGTTATGTAATTACTGTCCCCTCATTTAAATTCCAACATATTACAATATCTATCCAGCTCTTGTTCACAACCCCAAGTTTTACCTATTGCTAACTTTTTATCCATCTCTTTTTATACTTGTGTCCGTTAAATAATAAAATGGGTTAGTGACCTATTGCAGTTATTTGTTGAGTGGGTTTAATTTACAGGGTAGTTAATATAAGGAAATGATAGAGGAATATAACTTGAGGGTAATTAAAGACCAATGAAATCAAGAACGCTAAAATCTAGCGTTGAGATATTGAAAAAAATAAGGTATATTTCATCTACAATTCAGAGATCATATAATAATATGAATAATGTGATATCTTGCGATAAATTGTAAAAGACTTGTGATTATCGAAAGGAGAATAAAATGTTTTTTTCGTTAATAGACTTCCTTTATATGTGCAAGCTGTGTCAATTGAGATGGTGTAATATAGTTTATATCAGATAATTTTTGCTGTTGTAAATTATATAAAAATCACATTTACCAAAAAAAGCGTGTTTCATACGTAATTACCAGTGTCATATTAGTTACTGCAAATGTATTTAATTGTCAGTGCTAGTACTAAATTTTAAATTAGATAATTCGTTGAAAATCAAGTTAAATAAATTAGGATCAAATTAAGAAATTGATGTTAAAAAGACCCCATGTTTTTTGAAACAGTTATCAAACATCTAAACTCACAAGCTAGTGTATAGTTGTATCGAATAAAGTGATTTCTTTAAGAATTAGAAATTACGTGATAACATCTACATCGTGCAGTGCGTGTGGGTTACAATAAAATTAACACAGTTCCCTAAAACACATTAATAAGTGTTACTTCGTAATGTTTTAGTACAGAATTCCGTTTCCATGCATGGTTTTTAAGCAGCCATTATTTCCTTACCAAATCTGTCAATTTTGAAATTACATCATTTCCGATCCAAAAGTCTCCAGATGTTGAACCAAATCCATTTTTATAATAGTTCCAAGTTCTTGTAAAGTTCACATCACCTTTGATACGTCTCTGAAAGAAATAACGACAATGCTAAAATAAAGTTTAAGAAGTAAGTATGATTAATTCTGTACATTAATTATGTTTTTATTTTACGTAAGTGTTATAACCATCCAATGTTTTAAGAAATCAAAATGCTTATGTAAGAAATAACGGTAGTGGTAAAACAACGGCTAAGGGAGTTGATTTACTTTATTCAAAGGCTTAATTATCTATAAAATTAATCAAGATTATTGTTATATTATAATGAGACGGCGTGGCCTAGCGGTAAAGCGCTAGACTGCTAACCCGAAAGCTTAGAGTTCGAAACCTGGTTAAGTTATTAGAATAAAGGAAAGTAAAGACGGCTGGGCATAGTGCTGACCACATAATCCCTTTACATGCCGAGGTCAAGAAAAATGAACTCCACTTCATGTGACCAATGGATCGTTAGGTCTAAAGAGGAATCTTTACTATATTGTTATATTATATAACAAACCAGCTACAAAATCACCAGATAGCCCCTTTAACGTTTGCTTCTGTTCAAACTCCAAAACAAATAAAGCTCAACTTTTAAACATACAGCAAAAAAGGACTTTCCTGCACATTAATAAAATGCAATAAATGTACACTGAACACAATCTTTATCTAACACAAAGTCTGAATTTCTCTATTTATTTCAAATTTCTTACATTAGTTATTGCAACAAAAAATAAACTAGACTACAAATCAGTTTTCTCTCGAAAAATCCCCTAAAGAATGAAATATTACTAGAGATGGTGTCTCTTGATGTCGATACAACTACCAAAAACATAATTTCAAATAAACAAACAATATATAGTAAAAACACAGCGAAAGTCGTTCAAATATTATTTGTTTTACATTATTTAGGAAATAGCTAAACTATTATTGAGTATTATAAACGTGTTTTCAGTTGAATAAATTCATCAAAACTGTCAGAAAAATATAGGATATATAAAATTTGATAATTGGTTAGGATGATTTATAGGACAAAATAACCTGTATAATAATCCATCCACCACCGTCAGTTTTGTTATCACACAATGGTCTGCGGACAGCTACTCCAGCCTCTATCATATCTGCCAAAACACGATCGTTCATGTTGGCACATTTTAACTAGAGTAAAAAAAAATTTCAAATATTTTATTTAGTATAGGTAAAAATGTAATAAATTGAAGATATATGTGTTTACATCACACGGGGTAAACATTTCGTTACTTTATTTTAATAAATATATGGTCTTATCTATATCAAAGTTACCGCCTACCAAAACATTACACAGATACACACAACTAAGAAGAAAGCATACACACTTATATATGTTAACACACACACACACACACACACACACATATATATATATATATATATATATATATATATATATTTATTTATTTATTTATATATATATAAATTTTAACGTACGTTTTCAAATCCATTTAATCTATTGAATAAGACACTTATTTGAGCTGATTTCTTAATCAGATTTTGTATGGATGTGTTAGTCTTCGCCATGTTGGCGTTTAAATCTTTAAGTGTTTCAGACAGTAATTTGTTGCTTTCTTCCAGTTGCTGAATGCGTACATTTTGACGTTGTTCCAAAATCGAATTGCTATTTTCAATGTTTTGCTTAGTCACGTTTAATAAATCTATTTTTAAATCTTGAATGTTTTTAGTCAGATGTTTCTTTTCATTTGAATTTTGAGACAAACTTAATGATACATTAATCACACTGTAGTTCAGTTTCTCCAATTGGTTTTTTAAAGCGATGTAAAGATTTTGAACGTCTTGTGTTGATCTATTGTATATTTCAAGTGTTTTATTGTTTGCTTCCATCTGTTGAATTGTTTTTAGTAAGTTTTCATTTAAGTAATTTTTAAACTGCGCAAGCTCTTGATTAGTTTTATTTTGTATGTCCAATTGGTTCTTAACGTCCTTGTATCCATTTGTTATGTTGTTAATTGTGTTTTCAAGTCTCTGAGTTTTAGATTCTTGAGCAACTAACAAGCTATTCAATCTACTTTCCAACGCATTTGTAAGATTAACTAAGTTGTCAACTCTTTCTTCCACCGGTAACTCTCTTCTATGATTTATTTGACTAACAGTCTGGTTAGAACGTCTATCGTCTGTTGAAAACTGTAAATTCATCTTCAAGTCAGCACTGTTTAACAGTTCAGAATATTGAAAAGTTTTCAGAAACTCTGACATTCTATCAATAGTTTTATCAAACTCTGGAGTTTTAGCCTCTAAGGTCATCACCATCAACGGCTTACGATTTTCTTGGTCAACAGGTTTTGTTTTCTTCTCTTTCTTCTCAACGAGACCCCTTTTGTTTTTGTAATACACATCACATCCAAACACAGTACTAAAACAATCAGAAGTTTTTGTAAATGACATAGTCAAGTCTCCAAACACCTTTGAAAATTTTCCATCAACTTTTGATCCATTTACTTTATAATCTCGAACTCTTGAATCTGATTCTGATACAGACGCCAACACAATCTTCCCTTCTAATTCACTGATCCTATAGACTGACATGTTGACAAGAGCTGAGATTTCATTATCTTCGCTTGTGTTCTCCACACAATGTAACTTGGCACAGAATAAATGTTTACCCTCCATATAGTATTCTCTTTCCAATGAAATGTCAAGTCCTGAAAATATATAAGTATTTTATAAAAACTTGTAAGCATAAAATATGGCTAAGTTTGCTTTAAATTGAGAAACAAAAAGCAGAAATATCCCTCGAATTACCATCATGTCTATGTGTTTGTTTGAAAAGAATTTTTTATCACCGCAAGTTATTTTTTTATATAAGTATAAGTTTTAAATAAACATGTATCCCATCGTTAAAGCATTTATGTTGCTTTAATTCCAATAGACAAAAGATCGATCACACACAGATGTTCTCCACTGCTTCTCATCTCTGTAAGACCGCTTTACATTTCTGTCAGCTTGAGACAAAAAATATTTCTGGCAACATAAGACTAGTCTGCCTATATTGTAACGTTTAAACGGTCACATCACGTACTTCATCTTTACATCTCTGGAGCATCTTATAAATTATCACAACTTCAACATATACACCCATTATAAGTGTAATACTACATAATACTGACATGTTAGTAATATATTAAGGATGTTCCGTTATCAAATGCAGTTTATGCGAATACGTTGCGGGTATTATAATATGCTGATCGATTGTACAAGGTCCATTAATTATATAAGATATTTCATCAATCGTGTACTTGTAGCACTTCGATGCAGTAATTTTGAGGGAATTCTTTTTTTTTCGTTATTGTTGTCAAAAAATGTCACTTTATATCTGGATCCTTTACTCGTTTTACTGTACAAGCACAACCGTTAACAGTTTTGCGATCCTGACGGTCAATGGCAGCGTTTCTTCCAGACTTTTTTCTCCGGGGGGGGGGGGGGCACTTGAAATCTTCGGGGAGGAGTAGTAAACTTTCTTCGGGGGAGCGGAGACTGTTACAAGTATATATTTTCTATATAAATTATGTAAATTTCATTTCGTTCGGTGGGGGGAAAGTGCGGTAAAAAAAATTCGGGGGGGGGGGGGGGGGCTTTGCCCCCGAATACATGCCTAGAAGAATCTCTGGTCAATGGTGCAGTAGAGTTCACCTATTTCAATGACCTCAGTCGATGAAATGAGAGCGTTTTCAGCAATATTGTCTTCCTCGCTTTATGAATGTAAGTAAACCGCGTGTAAACTTCCAAATTAAAGTTTAAACGCTGCATTTAATAACATCTTAGATAGTCTTACAATATTGTGAGGCTGGTCATCTGCAACATGGTATGTTGATAAAATATGGTATGTTGATAAAAAGTGGTATGTTGATAAAATATGGTATGTTGATAAAATATGGTATGTTGATAAAATATGGTATGTTGATAAAATATGGTATGTTGATAAAATATGGTATGTTGATAAAATATGGTATGTTGATAAAATATGGTATGCTGATAAAATATGGTATGTTGATAAAATATGGTATGTTGATAAAATATGGTATGTTGATAAAATCCACTCAACGGAATAGAGCTATCACGAGTAAATAAACAACATCCTTTGTTGAAAGGCACATAAGCTGTTTTGATACTCAGGTATAATTGAGCAACGTATCAAAGAAATGCATAGTCATACACGGAATTAAAGTGTAGAGTTTCGCATAAAAAACGATAAAGATAAGAATGAGACTGGTCGACTATTGTCGCTAGCGATGTTCCATCTTGCCATAGATTGGATCATGAGAATTGCAACAGAGTAAAAAAGAAAGTATATACCACGGACTCACTGATAACAATTTGATGACAAAGACTTTGTAGAATATCTCGTCTTATCTCACCCAAGCAATAATAAGTACAATAGGGAAAAAAAGCAACCAAAATATCTACAACTCTAAAGGCAAGTTTATAGGGAGAAAAACAGAATCGTATAGAAAAAATGAAAAATAAATATCTCTCCTGTATAACTGAAAGATAAATATATCTAAAACATAAAATTTGCCACGACCAAGGCAGGATAAATAATAAAATAAAACTCGGAGAGGTGCAGACAAAAAAGCCAGAATTAAAAGGCAAGAGAAGCTTTTAGCCATATGAAAACGTCTTGAGTTAGAGAAAACTGACTGTCAAGTTAAAACTAAAATAAACAAGCCTAAACGTTTGCATAGAGCAATAACTTGGATAACTAGTATAAAAATACAATGCACGCATGAACAAAATATTTGATGTATACTCGCCTGAAGAACAGTTTTAAAAGAAACTTGAATAAAACCATCATCAAAGAAGAACACTAGAGTTACACAATACAGAAACTGATTCAAAAGGAGGTGTAAATTATTTATTATTATTCCAAAGGAGTGATTACTTTTTAAACAAATATTTGGCATCAACTATCAGGACCCAGAAGTAACCATTGTGGAAAAAAATCCGCATAGATTTAATTGGAGACAGGATTTAGAGAAGAATATATAGAAGATAAACCAACATTAAGGAAATGTAGAGGAAAAGGCTACTAATTCTGTTGCAAAGCCCTAAAGAGGTCGATACTCCAAAGAAAAATTACGCACACAATTCATCCAAAAACCACCTACCTCCCAATTTTCTGTGCCGCCAGACACAATGCGGGGGGGGGGGGGGGGCACACCATTTAGGAATGAACTGTGTTATAGTTACATTTATAGTTTAGCATTTAAAAACACTAGCGCGCTAGACGGCTCGGCGTAGTGTAGACCAAACTATTCCTTCATATGCCGAAATTACAGAAATAGGTGAATTCTTCTTAACTTGTCATATGAAACGTCAGGTTTGAAAAGGCAACACTAATTTATTTAAAAGCCTTGCAATTCAATTTATTAGGGAGGAAAAAACATGCAAACATTTAACATATATCAATTATAAAAGTGCAACATAATCTTCCCCTCTAATATACTGAAATTATCCACTGACATGTTAACAAGAGCTGATATTCTATTATCTTCTCTTGTATTCTCCACACAATGTAACTTGCCACAAAATAAATATTTTGCCACTGTGTAGTGTTCTCTCTCTAATGACATGTCAATTCCTGAATAGATGTTTGTATGTTATATTTTATTACATTAAGGTGCAAGTCAATGGCAATTTTAGATGTAACAAACTATTAAAGAATAACAGAACATTATATACATTAAGTATTGTGCGATAGGCAAGAAAAACATATTTACTACTTTACCATTGATCCAAGTTAATTTTGCAATGATCATCAAGCTCAGAAAAAAGATCATTTTGACCTTTTTTTTTAAAAAAAAATAACTTCTAGTTAAATAAAAGAAAGCATTCTGCAATGCTTGCTGCAATTTATTACACAAGCAAAGATAAAGCAGTCAGTGCCTCAATTACTTAACATTGCGGATGCTGTCGCAGTACTTGACCGTTTCGTGGAAATTTATCGCCATGGGTTTCAGGACACATCCTCTTTTGAGAATGAGCAATATTCACATAAGTGTAATTTCCAAAATATTTTACACTCGACCGCAAGTGTGGCAGAACAAATTAATTAACTAACAAACACATTTTACGTACTGTAACACAAAAATAAATCAAATGTCATAGTATTTATAATATATATAATATGCATATGGTCTAACCGTATAATTAGGTAAAGGGTGTTTATTATGTCATTTAATGTTAAGTTTGTATTGGCAGTATACTGTACTAATTGAGAGTATTTGTCTTTTTTATTTCCTTAATAAAATATGCTTATTGTGAGAAGTAGTCTAATCTGCAGAGAATTTTGGGGACATGTATTACTGGCAAGAGAGAGGTTAGTATTAGAGTATTTGAAGTTTAGTATAATTTAATTTAATAAAGTATCATGTACTATTATTTATCATAATTTTTTTTCCCGTTCTTGCACTAGGTAATACTTTCTAGTATAAGTTAAAGAAAGATTCATTCATAGAGCTTCATAACACTTGGAATGCATTTTCATCAGCATACAAAAAATAGACATGACAAACAAATACATATAGGCCTACACCTCACGTGATGTTTTATAAAATTTGTTTTTATATTAGTTTGAATTATACATTTGTACTTGCCGTTAAATTTGGATTGAAATTAAAAGTAAATAATATCGATGAGTTAAAAATGTATTATATGTTTTAAACACTGTTGCTTATTACAAAGTAGGCGTATTATTTCAGATAACATAATGCATACGGTCAGATCAGGCTCAATGGCTACAGGACATTACTTCCCCCGAATATTACCCCCTAGTACATTCTCCCACCCCCCCCCTTCTACCTAGAAGTCTATACCTAGCCTCAGCCCTACCCCTAGCCGTAACCCTAACCCTCTCAGGGGGTAATGTCGGAGGGGAATGTCCGGGGAGTAATTGATGTTTAACATCTGTAACTTGAAGCAATGTTTATAGTTTAAAGATATACATTTATTTTTATTTTTACAGAAATAACCTGGTGTCAATCTTGTGTTATTTTCTATTTAAAAGAATATTAACCCTTTGAGCCCTCGCCTCCCTGGCCTAATTTCTCCTATTTCCTGAGCTCCCAGGGCGAAACCAATTTTCACTTATCTGCTTCTAACTTTGCCTATAACTTTTAAATCGTTTGAGATAATCAGACCAAATTTGGTATCCAGACTCAGGATCAAACATCAAAGCAGAAAGATTCTGAAATTCTTTATTTGTTTACAATGTATGAACAGAACAATGTATATAAAACGAACACGTAATTATTGTTTTAATAGAATATAGAAGAAACCAATTTACATTTAGTAATTGTTTTGTTATTATTGATACCTGGCCATACTAGCTCATCGCCAGAAGTCCACTTGTGTGTGATAACTTTCAAAACACTTATCACTGCCGGACCCGATGCAAAGAAAAACTTGCATGTTTTGCACCAGTAAATAGTTTTTTTTTTCGTTTCGGCAAGTCTTTGACCTTGGCACCACGTGCATCATAACGTACTTGAACAGTTTCATTGTCACTGTCAATTTCAATGTCACTGAGTTCAGTCTCACTCTCAAATTCAACGTCAATATCATTATAATATACATCTAGACCAGGAATATTATC
>NW_026731825.1:157500-162500 GCF_028476545.2 Physella acuta
CGCATAAACGCATAAACGCATACACGCATACACGCCACGCATAAACTCATACACGCGTACATTCATACACGCATACACGCATACACACATACACACATACACACATACACGCATACATGCATACGCGCATACGCACATACGCACATACGCATATACGCATATACGCATATACGCACATACACACATACACACATACACACATACACACATACACACATACACACATACACATATATACACATACACACATACACACATACACGCATACACGCATACACGCATACACGCATACACGCATACACGCATACACGCATACACGCACACGCATACACACATACACACATACACATACACGCATACACACATACACACATACACACATACACACATACACACATACACACATACACACATACACACATACAAACATACACACATACACACATACACACATACACACATACAAACATACACACATGCACACATGCACACATACACACATACACACATACAAACATACACACATGCACACATGCACACATGCACCACATGCACACATGCAGACATACACACATACACACCAACAAACATACACACATGCACATGCACTTATACGCTTATATGCAAACATACACGCATTCACACATACACACGCATACACGCATACACGCATACACGCATACACGCATACTTGCATACACACATAGACGCATAAACGCATAAACGCATACACGCATACACGCCACGCATAAACTCATACACGCGTACATTCATACACGCATACACGCATACACACATACACACATACACACATACACGCATACATGCATACGCGCATACGCACATACGCACATACGCATATACGCATATACGCATATACGCATATACACACATACACACATACACACATACATACATACACACATACACACACACACACATACACACATACACACATACACATATACACACATACACACATACACACATACACACATACACACATACACACATACACACATACACACATACACACATACACACATACACACATACACACATACACACATACACACATACACACATACACACATACACACATACACACATACACACATACACACATACACACATACACACATACACACATACACACATACACACATACACACATACACACATACACACATACACACATACACACATACACACATACACACATACACACATACACACATACACACATACACACATACACACATACACACATACACACATACACACATACACACATACACACATACACACATACACACATACACACATACACACATACACACATACACACATACACACATACACACATACACACATACACACATACACACATACACACATACAAACATACACACATGCACACATGCACACATACACACATACACACATACAAACATACACACATGCACACATGCACACATGCACCACATGCACACATGCAGACATACACACATACACACCAACAAACATACACACATACACATGCACTTATACGCTTATATGCAAACATACACGCATACACACATACACACGCATACACGCATACACGCATACACGCATTCTTGCATACACACATAGACGCATAAACGCATAAACGCATACACGCATACACGCCACGCATAAACTCATAAACGCGTACATTCATACACGCATACACGCATACACACATACACACATACACACATACACGCATACATGCATACGCGCATACGCACATACGCACATACGCACATACGCATATACGCATATACGCACATACACACATACACACATACACACATACACACATACACACATACACACATACACACATACACACATACTCACATACACACATACACACATACACACATACACACATACACACATACACACGTACACACATACACACATACACACATACACACATACACACATACACACATACACACATACACACATACACACAAACACACATACACACATACACACATACACACATGCAGAAATGCACACATATACACATGCACACATGCACGCATGCACACATGCACACATGCGTTGCAGACATACACACATACACACATACACACAAACACACATACACACATACGCATGCAGACACACGCATATATGCAAACATACACACATACACACGCTTACACGCTTACACGCCTTAACGCCTACACTCATACACGCATAAACGCATACACGCATACACGCATACACGCGTACACGAATACACACATACACATACACACATACACACATACACACATACACACATACACACATACACACATACACACATACACACATACACACATACACACGTACACACATACACACATACACACATACACACATACACACATACACACATACACACATACACACATACACACATACACACATACACACATACACACATACACGCATACACGCATACACGCATACACGCATACATGCATACACGCATATACGCATACACGCATACACGCATACACGCATACACGCATACACGCATACACGCATACACGCATACACGCATACATGCATACACGCATACTTGCATACACGCATACACGCATACACGCATACACGCATACACGCATACACGCATCCACACATACACACATATACACATACACACATACACACATATACACATACACACATACACACATACACGCATACACGCATACACGCATACACGCATACACACATACACGCATACACGCATACAAGCATACACGCATACACGCATACACGCATACACGCATACACGCATACGCGCATACACGCATAGACGCATACACGCATACTTGCATACTTGCATACACGCATACACGCATACACGCATACACGCATACACGCATACACACATACACACATACACACATACACACATACACACATACACACATACACACATACACACATACACACATACACACATACACACATACACACATACACGTATATACGTATACACGCATACATGCATACACGCATACACGCATACACGCATACACGCATACACGCATACGCGCATACACGCATAGACGCATACACGCATACTTGCATACTTGCATACACGCATACACGCATACACGCATACACGCATACACACATACACACATACACACATACACACATACACACATACACACATACACACATACACACATACACACATACACACATACACACATACACACATACACACATACACACATACACACATACACACATACACACATACACACATACACACATACACACATACACACATACACACATACACACATACACACATACACACATACACACATACACACATACAAACATACACACATGCACACATGCACACATGCACACATGCAGACATACACACATACACACCAACAAACATACACACATACACACATACACATATATACACATACACACATACACACATACACGCATACACGCATACACGCATACACGCATACACGCATACACGCATACACGCATACACGCATACACGCATACACGCATACACGCATACACGCATACTCCCATACACGTATTCACACATACACACATAGACGCATACACACATACACACATACACACATACACACATACACACATACCCAAATACACACATACAAACATACACACATACACACATACACACATATAAACATACACACATGCACACATGCACACATACACCACATGCGGACATACATACATACACACCAACAAACATACACACATACACACATACACATATATACACATACACACATACACACATACACGCATACACGCATACACGCATACACGCATACACGCATACACGCATACACGCATACACGCATACACGCATACACGCATACACGCACACGCATACACGCATACACACATACACATACACGCATACACACATACACACATACACACATACACACATACACACATACACACATACACACATACACACATACACACATACACACATACAAACATACACACATACCTACATACACACATACAAACATACACACATGCACACATGCACACATACACACATACACACATACAAACATACACACATGCACACATGCACACATGCACCACATGCACACATGCAGACATACACACATACACACCAACAAACATACACACATACACATGCACTTATACGCTTATATGCAAACATACACGCATACACACATACACACATACACACGCATACACGCAAACACGCATACACGCATACACGCATTCTTGCATACACACATAGACGCATAAACGCATAAACGCATACACGCATACACGCCACGCATAAACTCATAAACGCGTACATTCATACACGCATACACGCATACACACATACACACATACACACATACACGCATACATGCATACGCGCATACGCACATACGCACATACGCACATACGCATATACGCATATACGCACATACACACATACACACATACATACATACACACATACACACACACACATACACACATACACATTTACACACATACACACATACATACATACACACATACACACATACACACATACACACATACACACATACACACATACACACATACACACATACACACATACACACATACACACATACACACATACACACATACACACATACACACATACACACATACACACATACACACATACACACATACACACATACACACATACACACACACACACATACACACATGCACACATGCACACATGCACACATACACACATACACACATACACACATACACACATACACACATACACACATACACACGTACACACATACACACATACACACATACACACATACACACATACACACAAACACACATACACACATGCAGAAATGCACACATATACACATGCACACATGCACGCATGCACACATGCACACATGCACACATGC